>NW_013672406.1:2154-4823 GCF_000517525.1 Limulus polyphemus
AGAATCCAGGTTTCGATACCCGTGGTGGGCAGAGCACAGCTAGCCTATTGTGTAGCTTTGGGCTTAACTTCAAACACGGGTATCGAAACCCGGATTCTAGCGTTGTAAGTCCGCAGACATACCGCTGTGCCACTGGGGGGGTGGGGCTAAACGAAGAAACAACTTTTCATATGTTAACACCAAAGTTCGATTATACGGGCTTATGCGTAAATTACTGACGTACATCAAGATTTATGGCCGATATAAAGTATCAATAAAACATGTTAAGCTGTTATAGACCTAAATCCGTTGTTTTAGCTTTAATTAACTGAACAACCAGTAACAGATATTAGCCATAGTCTTCAAACTTGATTTTCATATTTGCATTTAAAACTATATATTTCATCAATAACACGTGAATGTTGTTGCTATAGAATGGATCTTTAACCTAATAATTCTTATTCACTATATCTATTGTTATGCGTCGGGTATAATGTCTTTAAAATACCATTAAAGGCTTCTCTCGAACTATTCTAGACAATTTCAATGGCCATTAGTTACACCAGTCATAAGCCCAACTGTATATGGTTAACTGCTTAGTATCAAGAAAATGATAACAGTTTCTCGCGCTGGGAATATTCCCATCAATTAATCCAACAAATGGATGTTGTAAAAGGTGTGGAAGAAAAGTAAGTTCTTGAAATCCAGAAAGAGTGTGTATTCTTGATATACCTTTTTATGTACGATGTTAGTTTAATACCTTTATATCCTGTAACCTCTTTCTGGACCAAATTCAATCTAATGATATAAAAAAAAATTAAGAGTTATTCAGAAAGTATTTATTCGGTGTTTTAAATGCACAATATATAGCAAATAAGAAGTCTCCCCCCTCATGCCGTATGTGTGCCAGTATGTATAGGTCGGATTTTTTACAGTACGTGTCTGTCATTTGTTGGCGATAACTATCAACAACAAACAAACAGCGCACAGTCCACTTTTAAAATAATATATTAAAACAAGTCAAACTTACATACAAATGTTCGTTACACTGTTGGTTATCACAATTTTATCCAGAACTTTACATAATTGTCTCTTTTTTTCGTCAAAGTTCACGCGGGCTGGTTCAATTACTTTAAAATACAATTTGTCAAAACGAATTATTCTTCTCTACTCTGTTATTACAATACAGTCTGTGATAATTTAACTTTGAAATTACCACTATAACCGTCTTTTTTTTTCCGTCAAAGTCCACGCAGACTGGTTCAATTTCTTTAGAACACAATCGACAAGAATTATTCTTCTATATTCTGTTATTACAATACAATATGTGATAATTTCACTAAAAATCGCTACTATACGCTATTTATGGCCAAATTCACAATCAGGAAGTCTAGATCTATCTCTCGAAGTAAATTTTCAAACAGAGATCTAGAACGTTCCACACACTACTAGATATTATGATGCAATAATACTTAATTAAAAGAACGAGAAAAACTCAGAAGGTTCTACAGAACTTATGATTAGTAAACAGTTAAGTAACTAAACTATCGCTTCTAAAAATAACTAAATTTAACACTCGCGGTATATAAACTATGTAAATCATAACACTCGCATTAAACTCAAACAACCGTGTATGTGGAACACAGGTATAACTATGAGTTAGTTCAAATGATATATGTGCCATATATGATCCACGTGACAATAAGAGGTTAAAAAGAAACATTGTATTAGGCATTCAAAATGGCCGTGTCTGCTCTAAGGATCATTGTGTTTAGAGAAACTGTATATGTTATAGCAAAGTGTTAATTCAACTAAAAGTGTAAACGTTAGTTATAATATCAGGACAATAGCGTGACGTGAACAATTACGATCGGTTAAGTCATTTTGCGCCACCCAGTGGCACAGCGGGATGTCTGCGGAATTACAACGCTAGAAAGCTAAATGAATAAAATAAAATATTAATAAGATTTTCTTTTGAACTTGAATACTAAACTGTCAAACGTGTTCGTTTTATCTTTTTTTATTATTTTCTTTATGTGTTTGTATTTATGGCAAAGCTACTAAGATTATCTGCCACCGTCCCTGATTCTAATTTTGTTTGTTTGTGTGAAGTTAAGCACAAAGCTACACAATGGGCTATCTGTGCTCTGCCCACGACGGGTATCGAAACCCCATTTCTAGCGTTGTAAGTCTGCTGTGCCATTGGGGGCCCCTGATTTTGAACTCCTGATCAGAGGGATGGCAGCCATTCTGCAGCACCTCACCATTCATGGTAAGGATTGACCGTCACTCTTATAACGCATCCACAGTTGAAAGTGTACTAACGTTTACTATTCACAGCTTGTTTGGTATAGTAGAGTTTGTTCATCATTACAAGACTTCCTGTAGAGTTTGTTCATCATTACAAGACTTCCTGCACAGAGCTCAAAAACTCTCATATCTCACAAACAAAGTTTCTCATTGCGCATTTATAACGCAAAATTTATCGAATTTTGTGGGAAATTCAACAATACATTTGCTACACATTACAGATGTAGAAGTTTTAGAGAATATTACAACCTTTTCAAATATTTCACGACTGCATTTTCCACCACTGGTTTTAACCTCCTGTTAGTTTAAACTTATTATATATATATAAACAGAACAGCCCTCTACGGCCAATCATATCACAGATTCCTACCCCTATATAT
>NW_013672406.1:5552-9081 GCF_000517525.1 Limulus polyphemus
TAAGCGACAAAGGTTAGTTAGGGTCAAATGGGAATAGTTGTGTTAGGCACACTTCATAGTGTTCTTAGCATATTGCTTTCTTTGGTGTTACGCGGATTGGAAGTTAATATTCATGAACACCATGACACGTATTTTAATAACGTTTCACGCACGTGCGGACATTTCAAAGAAAACTTGTGCCATGTACCACAACATGATATTTTTCTAAATAATAGGTGCCGCGAGGTGGCCAACTCTGTTTTACATCTAACAAAAAAAAAAAAAAAGAAAAGCAGAACACGTCTTGGCGCGAGAGGTTTACGTCATGAAATTGTTAACAAGAAACAAATTTTGCAGTGCATTAAGCGGCAATATAAAGCGTTCATTTATTTCTTAGAAGCCCAAAATTACCGTATATATTCCTAGCCCCGACTTCTGACTGCCTTCTTAAAATTGTTATTTCTCAAGCTGCATCTTATTTAAAGTTAGTATTCGTATTATACGTCTTAATAACACCGGTTATTGACTAACAATGTAGACCCTTCGCAGCTTCTAACTACACATCTATCAGGAGATGGCACAACGCCAAATGATTTCTCCATTATAAAACCTTGAAATGTTTCTTGAGGTAGAAAGTTATTGACAAAGTTCCAGCTTCAATCATCTGATGTTTTTCGACACATTAATTAATTTCCGTGTTTGCTATCCTAACCTGTGGCGACATCGTTGAAAAGAAACAACAACTAATAATTTATAGCTTTAATGCATCAACAGAACCTAAATGATGTTTCCAAGTTAACCTGACGTAAATTATTTTCTCAAATAATCCTGGATTGATTTTTTTTCTTCACATACCCCACAATGGCTCAGCGTTAAGTTTGAGGGCTTCTACAGCTAAAATTCGGGATTCGACCCCTGCAGTGAGGACGGGGCAAACAGTATATTGGGAAGTTTTGAGCTTAAAAACAAACTTCTCTACGCCCCAGTGGCACAGCGGTATGTCTGCGGACTTACAACGCTAGAATCCGGATTTCGATTCCCGTGGTGGGCAGAGCACAGATAGCCCATTGTGTAGCTTTGTGCTTAACTTCAAACAAACAAAAAGTATAAGCAGCTGTGGAAGATAATGGTATTGTTCGTTTTTAATCTTGTGTGAATTCTCAAAGACATCCATAAGATTTAGAGACCAGGCGTGGCCTGTAGTTAGCATGCCCAGACTGTAAATTTGTGAGTTTACGTTTCGCATCCCGTTCCAGCGAAAACGTTCTTCGCACTTTGAGACCTGTGGGTACTGTTGACAAGTTGTATTTCCCTCTAGTCTATCAGTTCAACATTAAGGACGAGCATGTGTAGAGAGAGAGCTCTTGTATAGTTTTACTTGTAAATTCTAAAAACAAGCATAGAAGCGAACTTGAAAGGCGTGTTACGTAATAGGACACGGACGACTTATGATGGTAGGGTTTGTATATTTTGTGGAATTTCGCGCGAAGCTACTCTAGGGCTATTGGTACGAACACGTATATTTAAAAGCTATAAATTTCTACCAGTCTCTCCAGTGCAGTTTTCACCACATACAGAACATGTTCTGAAAAACCTGGAATAGAGTTCTCTACCATTCTCTCCAGTGTAATATTTACCACATACAGAACATGTTCTGAAATCCTGGAATATAGTTCTTACCAGTCTCCCCAATGTAATATTTACCACATAAAGAACATGTTCTGAAATCCTGGAATAGAGTTCCCTACCAGTCACAAGAATGTGATATTAACCACATACAGAACATGTTCTGAAATCCTGGAATACAGTTCCCTACCAGTCACAAGAATGTAATATTAACCACATACAGAACATGTTCTGAAATCCTGGAATAGAGTTCCCTACCAGTCACAAGAATGTAATATTTACCACATAAAGAACATGTTCTGAAATCCTGGAATAGAGTTCCCTACCAGTCTCTCCAATGTAATATTTACGACATACAGAACATGTTCTGAAATCCTGGAATACACTTCTCTACCAGTCTCTCCAGTATAATATTTACCACATACAGAATTTGTTGCTTTATAAACAAGATTTGTTATTTATTGTTTTGATCTTCCATGTTTTTTTAATAGGACAGTTTTTGGCACATGTTTTATTTCTTGAAAACGCTGATGAAACAAAAGCATTTTTAAAGTTTAATCTCGTCGTTGAGCTGTTCTGATACGAGATTTGATTTTTGAAACAAATTTTTAAATGTTACATTGCCGCTAAAGTAGTGAAAAATGTTCAAGCATTAAATTTGTTAAATTCTTGAAATGTGTTTTTATTTGGTTTAGAAAAAGTCATGTCTATTTTGGTGGAGGTAGCAGATGCTGAATCATAAACAAATGTCCTATATTGGGATAATTCGCTATGTCTTTGTTTGTGAAACTGGATTGACACTGGACTGTTCACCATTCCCATGTTTGTTAAATGGGTAATTGGATAGTTGTTGGAACGTTGCATCGTGTAACAGGAATTGTCTGCTTTACTTTTTAACTGCTTATATTCACGAAACCGGTGTTTAGTAGAGGCAAACGGATAGTGGTTGTACAGCAAAGACATAAGATATTCTCTGGTTTCATCAGTGCATAAAGAGCCACAATATGCCAGGATTACACCCATCTTTGTATTATCTGGGCGATGGGCAAATACTGGGCTTATGATAGAGGTGGAAATGCACCTTTTCTTTTGTTATTGATATACGTATCAAGAAAAAGCAGTGTTTCACTAACGTGGGAATGTTGACTGAAGTTGTTTAAAAATTTACAAAAATACCATAAATATACAAACTCCAGAAGTCTGGATCTGAACCATTTTTCCCACCGCGTAAGGAAAATTTGCATTCCTAACGGTAGGTGTAAAGAACCGGAAAACAGCAGCGCCATCTGTTTCTTTTGACTTGAAAAAGCATTATCAAATTGAAAAACAAAAAGAGAAACTACAACATTGAACTTACCTCAACCCGTATTAAAGATGTATGTATCTTCTACTCCGACTTCTTCAGAATATTCACGAAGAAGATCTGTGACGACACGAATACCTTCTGTGGATATTGACGAATATAATGGCATAACACCTAAAGTGAACAGAATAGCATCGTGATAACCAGGCAGGTGGCAGCACTGCCTATGTAGGGATGGCTTAGTTTGTTCATCAAAATGGAATTTTAAATATCTCCTCAATAGGTCATCAGAACTTTACAATACTAAACAGTGTTATAATAATATTTATGTAGTGACTGAGTCACAAGTTCTGGGAAGGTCTGTAAATGTCATAGCAAAAAAATTTGAATTTCTTGTTCTTCTTTATTCTGCTTCTTTTTTTATTACATGATAACTCAAAAAACCAAAACAGTGACTGAGGTGACGTAGTTTTCAAACGGAGTATCCACTTTTATAAGTATTATTAACTATTAGTGATTTAAAAAAAAATCACAATTCTAGTGTAAACAATGTTATCATTACCCCTTGAAGTTAGCTTTCTTACAGATATTTGGTGTTCCTTTAAAAAGTTTAAGTACAGG
>NW_013672406.1:9995-13789 GCF_000517525.1 Limulus polyphemus
CCAGCCAATAATAGATAAACAATAAATATTACAGTTGGAACCAAATTGTATTTAGAACTTGGTTATAAATACAACCTTCCTATATCTGTTGAAATAATGCATTAAAAACAACAAGTAAAGAAAAAAAACTTTTCAAAAAGGAAATGAGTGTAAGGATGGCTAATATCAATCTTTGAAAAACAACGCAAACAAGATAGTTATATGTTAATATGCTAATTCTAAGAATTGATACTAGCCATCTCTACATTTACTTACTTTTTTCTTGTATAATAAATTGTAGAGTCAGTTCTTTTCTTTAGTTAGACTTTAAAATTCGAGATTCTTATTATTGTTAAGTTTAAGGAGTTTAAGAATACGTTTAGGAATTCGGTTATTTTTTTATAGTGTTTTATTCTCTGCTTTGACTTTAGAATCTTTATGTACTGCTTCATTTATAAGAATGTCATGAACTTCATGGGTGTATGTTTTTTATTATTATTGATAAGCACAAATCGCTTACTTTTTTTTTTGTCCCACTGTAATGATAATATCTTTATAATTTTCCAGTTCTCGATTCGCTTATTTTTCATCAACTGAAAGATTAGAAGATTCTTTTTTATATAGTTTCAACATCTCTTTTTACGTTTTGGAACTTGGTTTCAAGTTGGGGCGAAGCAGCTGGAGGTTTTGGTTTTGGTGTATCAGTTGGCACACGTCCAAGGAATGTTAGATGAACTTGATAATTCAAATTTTTTTTCGAAAGAACATCAACTAACGACTACGTGGCTGTAGAAGATGTTACTAAAAAGTTAATGAAATAGTTAGTCGTATTGTTTATTTTTTAAATTAATTTCTTTAGTAAACAGCCGAACATAGTCTAATACCTGAAGCTTAGTCGTTAAATGAATTTCTTCGGAACCCAATACGATAGACATGCCGATGTAATACGATAAACGTATTAATACTTATAAAAACCTGTTCTAATTTGAATTTCTATAGAACGTAAAAGTGTCCTAAAGCTTCTAGATAAGTAGATCATGACCAGAAAATAGTTTAAAGACTTGTCTGTTTAGCTTATTGAACTATGTTGTTGTCAGATAGCTTTAAAGACCCCCTGATTAGCTTTTTTTAACAATACTATTGTTTGATAGCTTTAAAGACTCCCTGGTTAGCGTTCTCAACAATACTATTGTTTGATAGCTTTAAAGATTCCCTGGTTAGCTTCCTGAACAATACTATTGTTTGAGACTTTAAAGACTCCCTGTTAGCTTTCTGAACAATACTATTGTTTGATAGCTTTAAAGACTCCCTGGTTAGCTTTCTGAACAATACTATTGTTTGATAGCTTTAAAGACTCCCTGGTTAGCATTCTCAACAATACTATTCTTTGATAGTTTTAAAAATTCCCTGGTTAGCTTTCTGAATAATATTATTGTTTGATAATTTAAAGACTCCCTGGTTAGCTTTCTGAACAATACTATTGTTTGATAATTTAAAGACTCCCTGGTTAGCTTTCTGAACAATACTATTGTTTGATACTTTAAAGACTCCCTGGTTAGCTTTCTGAACAATACTATTGTTTGATAATTTAAAGACTCCCTGATTAGCTTTCTGAACAATACTATTGTTTGATACTTTAAAGACTCCCTGGTTAGCTTTCTGAACAATACTATTGTTTGATACTAAATACCAGGTTTATAATTTCGAAATTTCAACAACGGTACAACATGTTATAGATAAGCTTTATAACAACATGCGCATATACAACCAGGACAACAACAACAAAAAGGGTTAAATATCATGGTTAAAGAAAAAGCTATATGTGGTAAACTTTTCGATCATCACTGATGATAAAACAGTTACCGCGTATTTCTAAGAACTTATAAGTGATAACAAAGACGAACATGTTATAATAAGTCAACCACAATGTCTGCCATATATAGTGCCGACGAAGCCTTTCGTGTAAAACCAAGACTCATCAAACTGGCTGGAATAAAACAAAATTAGTAGTCTAGGTGCTACTTATATTATCACTTGCATGAACAATCATTGTTATTGTGTGAAATAGATTAAGTAAGTTAAATGTACTTAATCCCAAGTTAATTTAAGTCATTTAATAGTCAGATTTTTGGAGTAAGAATTAATTATACAATATTATATTGAAGGTCATTTGGCCCAAACGTTGACCACGTAGTTAATTTTTGCTGACACTGATTTTTCTCTTGTGGCCTTAGTGTTCGTAGTTATTTTTCAATAGAACAAACTGCTCAGTTTTGCACTTGGTATTTTTCAACCTGAAAGGCACCGTATGTGACATAGGGGCTAAACGGCCAGGTCAAAGACCTCGAGGTTGAGGCACAGCCATCACTAATTTTGAAATGCTACCTACAGGAGGGAAGGTGGGCTATCAGGTAACATCACTTGCTGCTTAAAACGAAGTTAACTTTTTTAATAACGTGTTCAGAGCTAATGTTTGGGGCGTTTTCAGCAGCATATCACAGGCTCGAACCTTGTACCTTTTGAACCGCAGTCCGGTACACTAACTATTAGGACACACACCCGGCTTTCTCAGGTTTGTTGCAACGTAGATTATGGTTTTTAACGCTAGTAAAAAATAGCATGTCCGTAGGGAGGTGTCCAAATTTGTAGATCTATGTCTGTCTTGTTTAGAAACGTTACCTTTCTTGTCTTTTATTTTGATTGGTTTGTTTTGAATTTCGCGCAAAACTACACGAGGGCTATCTGCGCTAGCTGTACCTAATATTGAAGTGATAGACTAAAAGGAAGACCGCTAGTGAACAACACCCATCTTGGGCTACTCTTTTACCAACGAATAATGGAATTGACCGTTACTTTATAACGCTCCCACGGCTGAAAGGGCGGGAAGGGGATTCGAACCCGCGACCCTCAGATTGCGATTCGAGCGCCTTAACCACGTTTTTTTGAATCAATAACTTTTGCATTGTTTAAAGTACAAATACAGCCACAACTGCTGTAATTCTGGTTCTATGCGAGCTGAAATAACAAGAAAATGGACTTTATTTGTGGGTTAATTGCTAGTTTCTGGGCTACATGGAGTGTGCGCTCTACCACCTCGAACGAGAATTATACTATCTAAATTATGGACCATATCATCCCCCGACTTCTCCCACTATTACCCCTCACATATCAACTTTGTATCTCTTTACACCTGTCCCCTCTGCTTCTCTTTCACTCACATCTTTACAACAATATATCCGCCAGTATTGTTATATCATCCCCCGACTTCTCCCACTATTACCCCTCACATATCAACTTTGTATCTCTTTACACCTATCCCCTCTGCTTCTCTTTCACTCACATCTTTACAACAATATATCCACCAGTATTCTTCGAACCGTGTTTCGCGCGTTCTCCTATTCTTAGTTTTTTTTTATAGTGATATTCGAAAGATTCCGTGTCGTTTTTCCAGAATTGGTACTGCAAACTGGAGTGATTTACACATTTTAATAATAATAAAAATCTTTTACACTCCGAGTAATTATAAAATAATTTTTATTTTAACTAACATCTCGCCTTTATGGTTTCTTCAGAGCTAATACATAAAACTGTTTGATATAACAATTTAGCAAAAATATTTATGCACTAGTCCCGAAAAAACCCGCAAAGGCGAAACGTTGGTTAAAATAAAAATTATTTTATAATTACCCGGAGTGTAGTTTTTCTAGCTTTATTATAAAAAAATATTCGTATGTGCTCTCTCTCTCTCTATATATATATATATATATATTTGACTTTAACAAATATTACCCGAAGAAGGGTTTTAGACCCGAAAC
>NW_013672406.1:14386-16744 GCF_000517525.1 Limulus polyphemus
GTCAACAGCCAGTGATACACACACGTACATTAATGCCTACTCTACCAACAGCCAGTGATACACACATGTACATTAGTGTCGACTCTGCCAACAGCCAGTGATACACACATGTACATTAGTGTCGACTCTGCCAACAGCCAGTGATACACACACGTACATTAATGCCCACTCTGTCAACAGTCAGTGATACACACACATACATTAATGCCTACTCTGCCAACAGCCAGTGATACACACACGTACATTAGTGTCGATTCTGTCAACAAACAGTGATACACACACGTACATTAATGCCTACTCTGCCAACAGCCAGTGATACACACACGTACATTAATGCCTACTCTGCCAACAGCCAGTGATACACACACGTACATTAATGCCTACTCTGCTAACAGCCAGTGATACACACACATACATTAGTGTCTACTCTGCCAACAGCCAGTGATACACACACGTACATTAATGCCTACTCTGCCAACAGCCAGTGATACACATACACACGTACATTAATGCCTACTCTGCCAACAGCCAGTGATACACACACGTACACTATTGCCTTTTTTTTGTGTCTTTATATATTATATCATCACAATCGTCAACTACATCACCTTGTCCAATTAAAGAGGCAGAAACGTTTCCTTTCCTTCGTGTTTCGATTTCTCTTTCAAATAAACTCACGCGTTTAATATCGTATCACGACATTTTACTGCCGACATACGAGTGCCGCAACATTTTACTGCCGTAGTAAATGAATGCCGGTGCATTTTACTGCCGGCAAATAATTATGTTCTCAAAACAAAACATTTCCCAGCACAGTGAAAGACTATATGGTTAAAAATTACAGTGGTCTAATAAACCATTTGATTGAAAATAAAATTGAATAATAAAGTAATTGAATAATTTGCTGGAAAAAAAAAGGCTGTCACTCTACAGGAAATACGTAGTTTATTATTTATGTTTGCACGAGTACAAATTCTTATGACGTAATTTCCGGTTCACGGTTGTTGTTTTTTAAATTGAGAATGGTTGCTTTTATAATATTCCGATAATACAACTTCTACACATGCAGAAAATCTTGAAATGAAATAACTGATTGCTACACTTCTTTGCCGGCAGTAAAATGTGGTAGAATCGAGTAACATAGGCAACATGCAAGTATTGTTGACTGCCTTGTAAAACCATGTAGTTGCAGATTTTTGATCTTGTATTTAAATAAATAACAAAAATGTGGTAGAATCGAGTAACATAGGCAACATGCAAGTATTGTTGACTGCCTTGTAAAATCATGTAGTTGCAGATTTTTGATCTTGTACTTAAATAAATAACATGTTTTCATACAGAAAGTTTGTTTGTTTTAGTGCAAAGCTACACAATTGACTATATCTGTCAATCCCACGGAATCAAATCCCGGATTGTAGCGTTCACCACACAGAATAAATGTGGGCATATTTATTAGTTTTGTCTCAATTAATTCTTCGGTATTAAACAACAGTTGTATTTGTTTCACGTACATGCCCCCACCCCACTGGCTCAGCAGTAAGACTGCGAGTTTATGGCGCTAAAAATCGGGTTTCGATACTTGCTATAAGCGGAATACAAAAAGGCTATTACGTAGCTAACTGCGCCGTGTCAACCACTGGCATCGAAACCCTATTTTTAGCGTTATAAGCCCTTAGGCTTATCGCTGAGTAACCGTGGGACAAAGTTGGGAGGTGGCATGTACATGAAACAAACACAAGTTTTCAACAACAGCTTTATACGGAAGAACTGACTCAGGCAGAGTAGGCATTAATGTACGTGTGTGTATCACTGGCTGTTGGCAGAGTAGGCATTAATGTACGTGTGTGTGTCACTGGCTGTTGACAGAGTAGGCATTAATGTACGTGTGTGTATCACTGGCTGTTGGTAGAGTTTGTTTGTTTGTTTGTTTGTAATTAAATATATAAAGACAAAAAATATAACGCACAGAAAAAAATTGTTTGTTTGCTTGTTTGTAATTAAATATATAAATATACAAAAAATATAACGCACAGAAAAAAAATTGTTTATTTCCTTGTTTGTAATTAAATATATAAAGACACAAAAAAAATAACGCACAGAAAAAATTTTTGTTTGTTTGTAATTAAATATATAAATATACAAAAAATATAACGCACACAAAAAAAATTGTTTGTTTCCTTGTTTGTAATTAAATATATAAAAACACAAAAAATATAACGCACAGAAAAAAATTGTTTGTTTGCTTGTTTGTAATTAAATATATAAAGACAAAAAATATAACGCACAGAAAAAAATTGTTTGTTTGCTTGTTTGTAATTAAATATATAAAGACAAAAAATATAACGCACAGAAAAAAAT
>NW_013672406.1:17610-26632 GCF_000517525.1 Limulus polyphemus
CACTGGCTGTTGGTAGAGTAGGCATTAATGTACGTGTGTGTATCACTGGCTGTTGACAGAGTAGGCATTAATGTACGTGTGTGTATCACTGGCTGTTGGTAGAGTAGGTATTAATGTACGTGTGTGTATCACTGGCTGTTGACAGAGTAGACATTAATGTACGTGTAATATTGGCTGTTGACAGAGTCGACACTAATGTACGTGCGTGTATCACTGGCTGTTGGCAGAGTAGACAGTAATGTAATGTGTGTATCACTGGATGTTGACAGAGTAGACATTAATGTACGTGTAATATTGGCTGTTGACAGTATGTTATAGTCAAATAATTTATTACCGACCATAAACAGTGACGAGTAATATGTTTTTGTAATATGATGACGGTTATATATAGTCACTGCACACATCTCTTAAAACAGATATCTTAAAAATATAAAATTACCATTGTATATAATCAAAGAAGTTTGACCCTTTCAAATACGTCATATGTTTCGATATATAAGTTTATTTTCCCCTCGCGCCTCTACAATGAGCTAACAAATGGCTTTCATTACTATCTTATTCTTTCGAATGTGTATATTTCTTCCGACTTGCGATAAAATGACCACTGATAGAGCGCCATCTAATGGTAGAAAACTTATAAATCAATTCCGACTTGCAGAATTTGGTGCAAAATAACAGATCTTCCATAATATAACGTTAGGTAGTACAAGATTGTTACTGTTATCAATAACGTTAGCAAACCAGGATTGAAGATAATGAAAAAGAGCATTTAATATGATCCCCAAATATGATATTTTACGTTAGTATATATCTTTAAACCTTGGGTGTTTAACGTACTGTGTATAATCACTTAAAGTACGGTGTTATAAGTCTCCAATATTTAAACTTGTTGATTCAAGAACGACTACTACGTTAGTTAATTTAAAGATTTAACTGATTGAAGAAGGGCCAGGCGTGACTTACTGTTAGCATGCTGGAATGTAGATACGTTGGTTAATGGCTAGCGTCCTGTCGCCGTATTCTGGGGTTATGGGTACCTTAATATTCGATTAGAGTAGCCCAAGAGTTGGGGGATTTTGTTTCTACTTTAGCGCAAAGTTACACAATGGGCTATCTGTGCTGTGCCCATCACGGGTATCGAAACCCGGTTTCTAGCGTTTCTTTATAAAGAAACAAAGATTTGATTACTGTTTGTTTTGAATTTTGCGCAAAGCTACATGAGAGCTATCTGCGCTAGCCGTCCCTAATTTAGCAGTGATAGACTAGAGGGAAGGTAGTTAGTCAACACCATCCACCGCCAACTCTTGAGCTACTCTTTTATCAACGAATAGTGGGATTAACCGTAACATTATGACGCCGCCACGACTGATAGAGCGAGCATGCATGTTCGGTGGTGCAGATTCGAACTCGCGATCCTCAGATTGCGACTCGAGCGCCCCTAACCACCAGGGCCGGAAACAAAGAAATACTTGCACACATCAAACAACTTTTATATACTTGTCAGTTTCACACTCGGTATGGAGCTGGAATTATTTTTTTCAAATATTAATAGAACTGTTCGTTTGTTATAGATTTCGCGCAAAGCTACAAGAGGGCTATCTGCGCTAGTCGTCCCTAATTTAGCAGTGTAAGACTAGAGGGAAGGCAGCTAGTCATCACCACCATCAGCCAACTATTTGGCTACTCTTTTACCAACGAATAGTGGGATTGACCGTCACATTATAACGCCCTCACGACTGAAAGGTCGAGCATGTTCAGTGGGACTCTATGAAGAATACCAAAGAATTATACACTGATCAAAGAGTCACCATATTTTAAATATCTAGATCAGTAAGTGCGTATGTAAAGCACTTAGAAACAAGCACGAGCTGTTCGAAAATGCAGTGAAATATCTCTTTAACACAGTTATACTAGTTTCAATGTGTGTGTGTGTGTGTGTGTTTATTGTAAAAAAAATTATTAGTGTTGTGAATGGATTTACTCACAGAACGATTCCATTTTCCCAAAGAATTGGTTCGTTTCAGATATTCACGCACAGCTACAGTCCCTAATTTGAAATTGATAGACTAGAAGGAAGGCAGTTCGTTAACGGTACCCACCGCCAACTCTTGGGCAACTCCAATCGAATAGCGGGATTTGACCGTCATTCTTATAACGAACCAATCATTTTCGGTTTACACTTTCTGGGGCGTAAATTAAAGGAGCAGATATCAGTTTCTTTGGTTTGGTTTGAATTTCGGGCAAAGTTACACGAGGGCTATCTGCGCTAGCCGTCCCTAATTTAGCAGTGTAAGAAGACTAGAGGGAAGTTAGCTAGTCATCACCACTCACCGCCAACTCTTGGGTTACTCTTTTACCAACGAATAGTGGGATTGACCGTCACTTTATAACGCCCCCACGGCTGAAAGGGCAAGCATGTTTGGTGTGACGAGGATTCGAACCCGCGACCCTCAGATTGCGAGTCGAGCGTCCTAACCACCTGGCCATGCCGGGGCCCAGTTTCTTTGGATCCCAGCTTTTACTCACCACGGAGAAAAGAACAATTAGTTATTAGACATTTTTTATTGCGTCTTGATGTTATATTCTATAAATAACTCTTGCATGATTTAATAGGTACACCACACCTGTCACTCCAGTGTTGTTATCTCGTGAAATCAACACGATTTAAATTTATAATAAGAAATCCCAATATGTCCATACTGGATGAGAAATTGCATACCTTATTCAGGTAAAAACTACAAACTCAGCTAAAGGGATGGCCCCTAACACTTGTTAGTAAGGCATATTTTAGTTATTTGAACTGCTACATTTCTACTCGCACAACAGGCGAGTGCTCTACCGACTCAGCTAAAGGGTTATCACGTTTTAGGTATTTGAAGTGCTACATTTCTACTCGCACACTAAGGCGAGTTGCTCTACCAACTCAGCTAAAGGGATGGCCCCTAACACTTGTTAGTAAAGCATATTTTAGTTATTTGAACTGCTACATTTCTACTCGCACAACAGGCGAATGCTCTACCGACTCAGCTAAAGGGTTATCACATTTTAGGTATTTGAAGTGCTACATTCGTACTCATTGTTTTTGTTGTTGTTTTTCAACTAGAAGTATTATCTAGCTTTCCATCTGTGGTAATATGAGTTGTTGTTTACAAAGTGCCCTCTTACTACCAACTGCTAGTTGGTTAACCATTCAGCTCAGTTCACAGAGTGTAATTGCGTCTCATGGGAGACACATTTTAGGTTCAATCCCGAGCCCAGGAAATGTAAAAACAAGATTGCCACATAAAAACTGGGGGCCAACCTAAGACGAGGTTTGAGGACAGGCTTTACTCGTGAGAGGGGGGAGAATGTAGCAGTCTAAATTGTTTAAAAAGTGCAATACTGACAACTGCTAGTCTATACATCAGTTCGTAGTGTGCTTGTGTCGCGTACGAAACATCTTGGATTCTATCCCTCTCACAGGTGATATATAAAAATAATATTACTACACATCTAGCTTCAGCACCTGGAGTTTCTTTTCTCTAGTGATTTTATAAGATATAAGATGATATAATGTCACGCGCGCACGCAGTGCTATGACGTGTCACGTAACCTAGAAACAACGTCATACATACCAAATGTTACAATCAATTCTAGTTTGATGCTAATGGCCTTAGAAAGACTTACAATGGGACTAGTTTGAACCCATTAATCTAATTTATAGTTATTTTGTATTTTTTATCCATTTGGCTTTATTTCCACCACTTTCTTTCAGCTAATGAAACAATTTAATGATTAATCACGGATTGATTCTGTGATACTAATGGCTTGAAATAACATACACCGCGTTACTTAAATGCGAGATTTAAATATTAACGAAACTTCAACTTGTTAAAAGATATAAAAACATTCTGTGTACAGCAAACAGACGTTTCATAATGGTTACACGCATGGGCTTCTTGTTTAGCAATATCACGCAGCTGAGCAGCTTTGCAATTACAAGAGGAACATGGGATTTTCCTGGCAAGCAACACAGCTATTAAACTAGAGATTGAGAAAGTGGCTGAAAATAATTGAAGGGAAGGTAAAGGTCGTCAAAGTGGATGGAAAAAGTTGAAGTGAAGATGGTCAAAGTGTCTGGACAAAGTTAATGAAGGGTGTGTATTAAAGAAAGACAAATGCTGAAGTTCAATGTTATAAAGCCACAGGAACAAGCCTACTGAAGGGTTTAGACAGATAAAAACTTTCTGTTGTTTGTTTCTGAATTTCGTGTAAACCTACACAAAGGCTTTCTGCACTAGCTGTCCTTAGTTCAGTACCGACGAGGCCTTTCGTTCAATACCAAGACTCTTCAAGCCTACTGAAGGGTTGAGACAGATAAAAACCTTCTGTTGTTTGTTTCTGAATTTGGTATAAACCTACACAAAGGTTTTCTGCACTAGCTGTCCTTAGTTTTGAAGTGATAGACTAGAGGGAAGGTAACAAGTCAACACCACCCACAACCAAATTGGGGTACTTCAAACAGTTTATATTCCTTCACCCATCCTGCATATATTGATGAGTGTTTGTATGTATCGTTTCACATAGTTTAAAAGTATTTAATGATTAATTCAATTCTTAAATTTAAAAATAAATAAAAGGACCACTCTGGTTCGTTCAAAAATTCAAGTATTTCTCATTTACAATAGAATTGTAAACTAATGCCAAATACTCCACTGATATTAGCATAAGAACAGAATCTAGGCCTAAAGTCACTATTAGTACTACCAAATAGGCTAAAAGACGAGTAATGTTGTATATACACGAGGCCTACTTTCGTCGATTCATTCAAGAATTCAAGATTTCTCATTTACAATAGAATTGTAAATTGTATACTAATGTCCAAGTACTACACCGATAATGGAGTACGAACGGAATCTAGGCCTAAAGTCACTATTAGTATTACCAAATAGGCTAAAAGACGAGTAATGTTGTATATACACGAGGCCTACTTTCGTCGATTCATTCAAGAATTCAAGTGTTTCTCATTTACAATAGAATTGTAAATTGTATACTAATGCCCAAGTACTACACCGATAATGGAGTACGAACGGAATCTAGGCCTAAAGTCACTATTAGTATTACCAAATAGGCTAAAACGTGAGTAATATTTTATATACACTTGTTATTCTACGAGGCCTACTTTTATCAATTCATTCAAGCATTCGAGTATTTCTCAGTTTTACATATAATTTTGGACTGTATGCACAGACTAAAAGACTCGTTTTGTTTCCCGAAGAAATCCAATCCGTGATTATACTCTTAGTTGTCCAACAATAAATGTTAAACATTCTCATTTGGGATTTAACTTTTAAGTAAGATTGTTCTGAAAATTAAAAAGAGTGTTTATAAAATAAGCCTGGCCCTCAACTTCGTATAAATTTGGACGTCATGAAATCTCGCCCCTAAGAGTAATGTTTAAAAAAAAAAACAATTACTTTAAAGCTTATAAGTACACACGTCAACCAATATCATAATAATGGTATTCCAAGTCTAACTTCCAAGGGCTACAGCTCTGTTAGCTAGAAAATACATTTTATCATGAAATGGGGAACTCGAAACTCACCACGAAGTTCCTTTTTCGTTGTTTTTTTGTACTCCTAATCTTCCTAAATCGCTCAATAAATAATGTCGGAGTAGAAAGCCCGTCGTTTCGCCCAGCTATCACCAATTACTCATTGTCACCACAGTCATTATGTTTTGTTCTCTGCTAATACAGGCTTGTCACCTCGAGCTTGACGTATTTGCTGGCAAGGTCTGTTGTTATACGCTAATGGCGCCCCTACATACACTACACCGATAAGTTATTGACTTTTGAACTACTTGAATTTTCTATTCAATATACACCAGCAGCAAATAGTTATTCAAAGGCTTGTAAAAAAAAAAAATGGTTTCAGCCTTGCATATTGAGCCAGGTGAATTAAAATCATGCGGCGTGCTAAGACTATTGAAAATCTCCGAAAATGTATATATACGTTTGAGATAGCTATTCCTCTAGCTAAAATAAAGGCCCTTTAAAATTCTTAAAAAGGGGATAACTCATAGTGAATTCTCAAATAATTCAAGACAAACTTCATAAGTAAACGGGTTTGGTTAGTTTCGAACGACTGCATGCACATCAAGATGGCGAAAGGTATAGCTGTTTTAATAGTAAACAGTGAATTTCACAGACATTGTATAGATATTCATTTCACATCAGCCAACACGTAGTTAAACTGGGAAACAGCTACCCGGTAACATTAAAAACGTCGTTAGACAGGGAAACATGTGCATGGTAACATTCAACACGTATCTAAATAAACAGCTACGTGGTAACATCCAACACGTTGTTAGACAAGGTAATATCTACGTGGTAGCATCTAATATAGTCAGATAAAAAAGTAGCTACGTGGTAACATCCAACACATTGTTAGACAATGTAACATCTACGTGGCAGCATTCAACACGTAGTTAGATATGGAAGTAGCTACGTAGTAACATGCAACACGTAGTTAGATATGGAAGTAGCTACGTGGTAACATGCAACACGTAGTTAGATATGGAAGTAGCTACGTGGTAACATGCAACACGTAGTTAGATATGGAAAGTAGCTACGTGGTAACATGCAACACGTAGTTAGATAAGGAAAGTAGCTACGTGGTAACATGCAACACGTAGTTAGATAAGGAAAGTAGCTACGTGGTAACATGCATCACGTAGTTAGATATGAAAGTAGCTACGTGGTAACATGCATCACGTAGTTAGATATGGAAGTAGCTACGTGGTAACATGCAACACGTAGTTAGATGTGGAAGTAGCTACGTGGTAACATGCAACACGTAGTTAGATATGGAAGTAGCTACGTAGTAACATGCAACACGTACTTAGATAGAAAAGTAGCTACGTAGTAACATGCAACACGTAGTTAGATAAGGAAAGTAGCTACGTGGTAACATGCAACACGTAGTTAGATATGGAAGTAGCTACGTAGTAACATCCAACACGTAGTTAGATGTGGAAGTAACTACGTGGTAACACCCAACACGTAGTTACATAAGGAAAGTAGCTAAGTGGTAACATCCATATAAATACTCACGGATATATACATATATCTGTAGATCAATAAACAGGTAAACATATAGATAAACAAGTACATAGTCCAATAGGTGAACAGGTAACCCGACTGACAGACAAATGGCTAGATAATCCGGCATTTACCAGATCGTAAATAATAGACAGACCAAATGATCTGAAAGTAAGAAGGACCAGTAAAACCAAAGCACTGGATCAAACAATATAGAGAAACCGTATATTATACGCCAGTTAATGAGAATATGAGCAGACAAAGAGACAAGCCCACTATGCCCATCGTGTGTTTGCCTTTTGGCGATAGATTGAGCATTGCGTGTATTTAGGCTTCTTAGATTCATCATCACGTACTGATCATCAATCATTCGATATTTGCTCATCCATTTACGCAGCCGGAACCCATTACCAAGTGACGTCATGTGCACTCCCCCACTTCGATGGTTGGCCAATATTAAGGAGGTCGTTTACCATGATTCAGCAGGTCGTGTTGGTGAAATCAGGGTAAACTTGCCGCGAAAATACGAAGTAATCTAGCGTATCAAGAAACTCCAAGAAACAAACAATAAAGAAAAAAAAACCTGTACCAAGGTTTTGATGTTTCATTTTCTTAACGTTCTCTTTATGGATTTAAGGGCGCTACCAAATTGACGTTAGGATGTTTTTAAAAACAAGTTTGTAGCATGGTTTCATTACGACTAACTAATACACAAATTTGCAGGTCACTTACATGGCACCAATTTTATATAAGATAAAAATTAAGATGGGTTCATTTATTCGTATTAATTAAAAGAAATTACAAAACAATAACGGTAATTATCTTCAGTAGCTAATATATACGATAATTACATCAGTTAGTTTGTTGATTTGTTGTTGAACACAGAATTAAAGTTGTCCCCATTGCGAGTATCGAAACCCGGTTTTAAGCACTATAAGTATTGAGATTTACCATTAAGACGCTGGGGAGGATGTGTGTGTTGGGGGGGGGAATTACATTCAAATAAGACAGATAATAATTTTTATTACAGAATTTTTTTGGCCCATTACGAATTGTAATATATATATCCGTAAACTTAGTGAAACATATCATATTTTAAAACAATTCAGCAACGTGTCTGTAACTTTAGTGGAAATATAACAACGTGACTGTAAACTCGGTCAAGATTTAACATTCCAATCGTAAACTTTGTCAAAATTCAGCAACGTGTCTTTAACTTTAGTGAAAATATAACTGTGATTAATTACAACGTGACTGTAAACTTAGTCAAAATGTAGCAATACATTTGTAAACATAGTCAAAATGTAGCAATACATTTGTAAACTTTGTCAAAATGCATAAATGTGTTTGTAAATTTAAACAAAGTGTAACATACTTCTTGTAAATTTAACCCAAGTCGTGTATGTAAAGTAAAATCCACAAAGCAAAGTTTTCAAGGTTTTAACAGTACTACTCAAGGTTTTTAGAGTATTATACAAGGTTTTTACAGTACTATTCAAGGTTTTTAGAGTATCATTCAAGGTTTTTACAATATTATTCAAGATTTTTACAGTATTATTCAAGGTTTTTACAGTATTATTCAAGGTTTTTAGAGTATTATTCAAGGTTTTTACAGTACTATTCAAGGTTTTTACAGCATTATTCAAGATTTTTACAGTACTATTCAAGGTTTTTACAGTATTATTCAAGGTTTTAACAGTACTATTCAAGGTTTTTAGAGTACTATTCAAGGTTTTTACAGTATCATTCAAGGTTTTTACAGTACTATTCAAGGTTTTTACATTATTATTCAAGGTTTTTACAGTATCATTCAAGGTTTTTACAATATTATTTAAGGTTTCTACAGTATCATTCAAGGTTTTTAGAGTATTATTCAAGGTTTTTACAGTACTATTCAATATTTTTAGAGTATTATTCAAGGTTTTTACAGTACTATTCAAT
>NW_013672406.1:27269-34194 GCF_000517525.1 Limulus polyphemus
AGTATCATTGAAAGTTTTTACAGTATTATTCAAGGTTTTTACAGTATTATTCAAGATTTTTACAGTATTATTCAAGGTTTTTACCGTATCATTCAAGGTTTTTACAGTACTATTCAAGATTTTTACAGTATTATTCAAGATTTTTGCACTATCATTGAAGGCTTTTACAGTATCATTGAAAATTTTTACAGTACTATTCAAGGTTTTTACAGTATCATTGAAAGTTTTTACAATATTATTCAAGGTTTTTACAGCACCATTCAAGGTTTTTACAGTATCATTGAAAGTTTTTACAGTATTATTCAATGTTTTTACAGTATTAAAAACATAGCAAGAGAATATTTCAATCATTTCTCTGATGGAAAATCCTTCGGGTTGACATAATACATGATAAATATGTATGAACTTAGTTAGATCCAGCTGTATGGTACAGGATGACTGTTGTAAAAACAACTTCTAAGCTGAGCTAGCGGAATTAAATGAACAACCTTCAATGTCATCTGCTCACTTTTTATGGGATACCAAACTCTCAGAAGTTTATTACATACGACTTGAGATACATTTGTAGTTCTTTTACTGTTCTGCTAAACCAGTGTACTATTTTCTCCTGATGTACAGCGTAAATCAGAAACAAAAACAAGAATTCCAAAGGGATTGTGGTATTCAGATTTAATAGACATATTCAAGGGTAGGTTATCCCTACTTTTTTTTTTGGGGGGGGGGGGTCGAGTATTCAGTTGACTTATAGTGTTATGGAAAGAAAACGAAAGACGAAAATCCTAAGGTAAACAGACACGGTGTAAGGTTTAAGGACGAAAATGTTAAGGTATATAGACACGGTGTAAGGTTTAAGGACGAAAATGTTAAGGTATATAGACACGGTGTAAGGTTTAAGGACGAAAATCCTAAGGTAAACAGACACGGTGTAAGGTTTAAGGACGAAAATGCTAAGGTATATAGACACGGTGTAAGGTTTAAGGACGAAAATGCTAAAGTAAACAGACACGGTGTAAGGTTTGATTATTTAAGTAAATGTAAAATAGCACACACACCAATCAGAATTTTAACACAAAGATAAAACAGGCCATTTAACAGAGGTTGCATCTGACAAGCAGCCCCCCAGTGGCACAGCGGTATGTCTGCGAACTTATAACGCTAGAAACCAGGTTTCGATACCCGTGGTGGGCAGAGCACAGATAGCCCATTATGTAGCTTTGTGCTTAACTTCAAACAAACAAATCTGACAAGCAAATTTTAATGATGTAATACTTACGTACACAGACCACTAAGCTGGAGTAGGCCTAATACTGAACTAACTACAATTAATCTACAAAACAGATATTAAAGCTAGAGTCAATTTTCTTAGTTTTAGTATTGAAATCCAATTCCCCTGCTTACTTTACATCTCTTCCAACCTGTGACTGAGACGTCTTGTAAGTACTCTGTTTTAAATAATTTTATTTTTATTGCTCGTTGGGGAGGGGAAGGTTTAACCCAAAGCTACACAATGTGTTGATCCACCTGGAGACTATTTTTATTACACTACGTATTCTAATATAAGACATCTGTGTTCTAAGAAGATCGGGTACAAATATGTAGCGATTGTTATTTATTACAGAACGCAAACAGTACCATCTGGTGCTAAAAACTACATAAATCAATTCTGGGGGCGCTAATGTTTAGTGAGGAACCTAATAAACTGAATAATTAATTGAATAATAATAATAATAATAATAACAACTTTTACAGTAGTTGAGTTCTGATTTTAATAATTACATCGTTTTGAATACTATTGGTCGAAACATTGTAATAATTAGTATTGTTACGTTTCAGTTTGTTAATTAATTTTCCGTAACTTCGTTCCGACGAAATTTTAGCGACACAAGTCCTTACTTAATAAAACTGGTTTATTCTTTATACAACTTTACGATACACTTATTTTCAACAATCGCTCTATAACAAACGCTATATCAACGAACGTCAACAATACTTCTGACTGCAGTTCAATTACTCACTATCTACACACACACATTATTTCGTCACGTTGTCACCCTCTTTTATATACCAGACTACCCTATATCTAGTAAATGCTAGAGCATTCGCCAAGGTACAGGATAGTTCTAGAAAATAGGTGGCGCCACACCAGTCACGTGACCTCGATGACGCAACAGTATTATTATTATTACCAGAACTTAACTGACGTAAAAGTTGCTTTTATTGAATTTTGAAATTAAATAAAACTATATCTTTCACCAGAGCTCTATCATCCAACTTAAATAAATCGTTTATCTACATGGTTCTTGTAGAAAACAAACATTCAATTAACGTGATTTTATCACAAATTTTAGGCCTATTGGTATGCAATGTTTTGCCAACTTTTCGGTATTTAAACCGTAACATTTAACGTATTATCCCGCATACATAAATAAGAGCTTCAAAGAGTCTTTTTTTTTCTTCTCTCTCTCTCTTATCGTCCGGCCCAACTGGGCAGTGTCTTGTGGGAGACAAAAGATACATCTGAAATGCTGGTTTTTTATATACCTCTGTTTTGGATCTGCAATGGGAAAGGCTGTGAAAAAAAAAATGAAAGAAACACCTATAGTTATCGCTATTTTTATCACAAATTTTAGGCCTATTGGTTTCTAAATGCTTCACCACCTTTCGGCGTTTCAATGTAACTAATAAAATATACCTACATTGTATACAAGTGAATTAATTTGTCTTTTGTTATGAAGTATAAACAATTTGTGTTTTCTACGTTAGGCCTATTTCCTCCTTTGTAACGTCTCTCCCGTCAACATTGATGGCCTGGCATGGCCAGATGGTTGGGGCTCACGCCTCGCAATCTGCTGGTCGTGGGTTTGCATCCCCATTCCACCAAACATGCTCGCCATTTCAGCCGTGGGGACTTTATAATGTGACGGTCAATCCCAGTATTCGTTGGTAAAAGATTAGCCCAAAAGTTGGCGGTGGGTGGTGATGGCTAGCTGCCTTCCCTCTAGTCTTTCACTGCTAGTTGAATCGTAGGTACGACAACATTATACACTTAACCCTCGAGCAAGGCGGAAGCCGAAACGTGGGATATTAAGAACAAACTCAAAAGTCCGGATTTTGTGGTCGTTAATCACAACTTATATAACCTTTGTGCAGCTTCATACTTAAAACAATAAACATATATTCGCCTACAAAGTGTTTTACTAACAGCAATAATAATTATACAAATTAATCTAAACTTTACAGCCAATAATGTTTCCCGATGTGTCAGCAATAAGTTTACGGACTTACATAATTCGGGGTTCGATTCCCAACAGAGTGGGCAAGGTGTATCTTTGAATTAATCAAAAAATAACAACCAATAATATTCATAAAAACAACTTTAAATAAAAATATAGTAGGCTATTACTTACAAAACACGTATTGTTCGTTGTTGATTTTAGAGCATAGCTACATTAGGCTCTTTGTTGTGTTTCACACTGTAGCTTATGTTGTTCTTGTCTCAAGTGTTACATATTGTATCCCTACACCTGTCTCTTACTGAGGTCAGATGTAGGGATACAATATGTAACACTTGAGACAAGAACAACATAGCTACAGTGTGAGAAAGTTATAAAGGTACCTTAGTAAGAGACAGATGTAGGGATACAATATATAACACTTGAGACAAGAACAACATAAGCTACAGTGTGAGAAAGTTATAAAGGTCTTGGGCACTACTTCCTCGGATGTCTCATTTGCTGAAAAGAGGTAAACAAATCAAAGGGGTGAAACAGTAGAAAGAGCAAATCTGGAGACGTGTGCTTTTTGCAGATGAATCTAGGCTCAAACTTTAAAGAAATAACAACTGACAGTTTGTTCGACAGCGAAAAATAGAATGGTATCATGGTCAATGTAAAGCATTAGTATACGAGTTTGTTTATAACCGCATCTCAGTCAACGGTGTTGGTGATTTATGCAAAACTGATGGCAACCTGAATGTCGATAAGTACTGGCAAGTTCAGATTTACCGTGTAATTCCCTAAGGTACACGACTCATTGAGCGGGGATCCATCTTCCAGCAAGACAACGATCCCAATTATAGAGCAAATGTGGTGAGGCTGATGGAACACGCACAACCATGTCTTAGTATACACATGGTTGTGATATGAACGTTC
This sequence comes from Limulus polyphemus, assembly GCF_000517525.1. Classification (NCBI taxonomy): domain Eukaryota; kingdom Metazoa; phylum Arthropoda; class Merostomata; order Xiphosura; family Limulidae; genus Limulus; species Limulus polyphemus. The sequence continues at coordinate 31,421 of NW_013672406.1, forward strand.
TTGAGCTGTATTAGCTTATGTAAAAACTGGAAAGGTCAACAGGCAACCAAGCATTTTGGCTGAATTGTGTGGAGTAATACATGACATTTGGAACAATATTTCACACTCTAAAAACATTAGTGTATTGTATCACTTAGTCACTTTTCCTATATGTATATCGTTTGTGTGATTTTATAATTATTTCCGTTACTGTATGTAAAATAATAATTATCACCAATAATGTTACTATATCAGTTTCTTTCATTGTTTTTATTTTATAAATCATGTATCGATAACCCTTTTTTTTTCGAAACATCCTGATTTTGTTTGTTTGTTTGTGTTTTTAGAACAAAGCTACACAAAGGACTCTTAAGAAACCCCGAAACAAAAATTGATCTAAAAGCAACAACACGTGACGACGATTCAAATTGACTTTTCATGTAGTTTCACATCTTTTTATTTTTCTCGAGTTTCCGTTTCTCTGACTAGTCTGTTTTTTGTGTGTTTTTTTAAGTAAATAACCACACCGTCTTTGAGCATTTTATACGTATATTAAACATTTACTTTTATTCTGAGCTATACACGAGTGTTTCGGTTTAAATTTAATGCCTGTTACATTTAGTTATTTTTAGAAGTGATAGTTTCTCGCAAGTTTGTTTACGTAACTGTTTACGAATCATAAGAATTGGCGGTGAGTGGTTTTGACTAGTTGCCTTCCTGCTAGCATATCACTTTGAAATTAGGGACGGCTAGCGAAGATAGTCCTCGAATATATTTGCGCGAAATACCAAAATACATAGAGGAACAAGTTAAGAAAATCGATATGCACGAGCGATTTTATGAACTGCGCAATGGTCATCTTTCGGTCATTGATCCTTTCACGTTTCTAACAACGGTATTCCATGAATGTTGAGAGATTACTTGGATGTCATCTCTAAATCCCTAGACAGAGAGTCGAATCCGTAAATTGGGGAAGAAAGAAAAACAAGAGGGAATTCTCAATAGTCGCGGCACTTGAAATTCTTCTAAGCAGGATGAGAGTAAATTAGACCGTTTGTCTCCCTTTTTATTAGCTATATTTTTGTGCGCCGATAATACCAAGCGTGGGACGCGCATACACCCGATTCGATTTTATTACCCATCAGGATCTCTACCAGCCTACCCTCAAATTGTAATTCTTTTAGGCAGGATTATAATACATTAATCTATGAGACCTTGGGCGTGATCAAATACATCAATGGAAAAGGTTTGACTTCCTGAGTCCAAAACTGTAATTAGATCTCAAATCAGCCAAGAGATGACGGAGTTACGAGCTGTACGTTTGTAGTTGAAAAAAAGAAAAAAACTCAGAGCCGCTCATCCGTGGTTAAAATCTCATTATTTCAGCTAGCAGAAAGGAGGCAACAGTAAACTTTGTCTTCTGAAAGGAGGCAACAATAAACTTTGTCTTCTGAATATCTTATATACCCTATTGCTAAAGGCAGCGCTTAGAAATACTGACAGCAGCTGGCATTAAAATGTAAAGTCATTAAGAAACAAGTTGATCATATAAAGGCAGTATGCAAGTGTTTTGTAAAATATACACAAAGATCACTTACTGATAATTCTAGTCACGCTTTCAAGAGACGCTAAATTTTTATCTCGTCGCTGATCTCCAAAACTACTTACGTGAAGGACATTGGTAATAGTTTCGGCGTTTTATTAGCATTTTGACTGAAATATGTGCCTGAGATCGTTAGCTCAAAGTTTGAGTGTACTGGGACCATAGTAATATTTCCAGTTGTTTCGATGGAAACCCAGTTTAGAAATGAAATTTGACAAACTGCGTTATCGGTAAAGCGCATTTAATAATATATGTTTGGAGTTTTCATCCAGTTTGTAAATTCGACGCATCAGTAGTTTCAGAAAATTAGTTTCTAAAAATATTATCGCTGTACTTGTATGATAAATGGAACGTATCAAACCTTGCAAACATCTTAACGCTGACAGGGAGAGAGAAAGGCGGCATGTTTAGGTTTTCTTTCTTTGTCGCACTTAGCTGTTTACCCAGAATTAGGCGTAATTAGTTTTGACGCCACCTGTGTTAATACGCGGTAGCTCAAAAGTAAAAGAACCCTGATGCACCATAAATGTATCTTCTATTTTGTTAAGAAACACTGAAGCTGACCCTCCCAGGTTTTCAAGACATAAACCCCAACAATGTAGCGATTGGATTGGGTCGTAAATGTAACGTGTCCCCCCCCCCTTTCTTTGTATTGTAGATGACTTATTTTCGTATTTAGCTGAACTGGCCTTATTCCATTTTCACTTACTTTTATATCACTTAAATAGAGCGTGCTCTCATAAAATTAATTTTTCTGTGCATTTTGTAGAGTGCTATTAATTTTGGGTCTCCTTGTATTTCAAAGAAGGCAATGAAGATATAACTGATCAATTTCTAAAAAAAAAACATCATTCATATAATATTTAAGAACTTGCAGCGTCACCTGTGGTGGTGATATTTATCGACGTGTTGGCCATGCTCCTGCTTGTTATTTTTTTTTCTGTCTTCAACATCATGTCACATGTGCGTCACACTGTCAAACTTTTGACATCACGTCATATGTGTGCGTCACACTGTCACGCTTTTTACATCATGTCACATGCGCGTAACATTATCAAACTGCCTTTGACGTGATGTCAAATCGTGTCACACTATCAAACTGCCTGTGACATGATGTCAAATCGTCTCATACTATCAAACTGCCTGTGACATGATGTCATATCGTGTCATACTATCAAACTGCCTGTGGACA
>NW_013672406.1:35194-42025 GCF_000517525.1 Limulus polyphemus
GACATGATGTCAAATCGTGTCATATTATCAAACTGCCTTTGACATGATGTTATATCGTGTCATACTATCAAACTGCCTGTGACATGATGTCAAATCGTGTCATACTATCAAACTGCCTTTGACATCATGTTACATTGTGTCAAGTTATCAAAGTGCTTTTGATATTATGTTCCATGCGTGTCACGTTGTCAAAACCTTTGACACCATGTTACACGTGTGTCACTCTAACAAACTGCCTTAGACATCACATTATGTGTCTCACCCTGTCAAACCTGTGCATTATGTTATGTGCGTCTCGCACTCTCAAACCTTTGACATTTTGTTACATGCGTGTCACGCTGTCACACCTTTGACATCAAATTACATACACGAACTAATATTAAACTGTTTTTGAAATCACGTTGCTCTTAATTTTTCCTGTTAACTCTGCACACAGAGACAGTTTTAACTTGGTCCGTAATGCTCTCACCACAATTTTGTTCAAAGCTTTCCTTAAACTAACTAAGACGTTACCCACCAGAAAATGTAATTAATCAGCTGAGGCGTTACACACTGGAAAATAAGCTTTATCAACTGAGGCATTACACATCAGAAAATGTAATTCATCAGCTGAGGCGTTACACACTGGAAAATAAGCTTTATCAACTGAGGCGTTACATACCAGAAAATGTAATTAATCAGCTGAGGCGTTACACACTGGAAAATAAGCTTTATCAACTGAGGCGTTACATACCAGAAAATATATTTCATCAGCTGAGGCATTACACACCAGAAAATGTATTTCATCAGCTGAGGCGTTACACACTGGAAAATAAGCTTTATCAACTGAGGCGTTACACACCAGAAAATGTAATTCATCAGCTGAGGCGTTGAACACCAGAAAATATAATTCATCAGCTGAGGCGTAACACACCAGAAAATGTAATTCATCAGCTGAGGCGTTATACACCAGAAAATATAATTCATCAGCTGAGGCGTTACACACCATAAAATATAATTCATCAGCTGAGGTGTAACACACCAGAAAATGTAATTCATCAGCTGAGACGTTACACACCAGAAATGTAATTCATCAGTTGAGGCGTTACACACCAGAAAATATAATTCCTCAACTGAGACGTTACACACCAGAAAATGTAATTCATCAGCTGAGGCGTTACACACCAGAAAATGTAATTCCTCAACTGAGACGTTACACACCAGAAAATGTAATTCATCAGCTGAGGCGTTACACACCATAAAATATAATTCATCAGCTGAGGCGTTACACACCATAAAATATAATTCATCAGCTGAGGCGTTACACACCAGAACATTATTCCTCTTAAAGGGGAAATCCGGGGTTGACACAATAGGAACTAAAAACGTTAAGTGGATACTAAACCACTTTATAGGTGGTATCTAAATTAGTTTAATAATGTTCACTAATCAAATATTAATAGTCTCCTTTGTATAATGGAACATTCTGGAGACCCACATTTCCTCACCATCTGTGACGTACAAGCATAGAGAGGGATACGTACCACAACTCTGTACTAATACACTTTGCCATGTGTTGGAAAAATCCTATGATTAGAAGTAGTCTAAATGAACAGAAAATTATGTAAAAATCTGAAGAAATTTTAAATCTGAGTAAATTTATAACTTCTGTGTAATTCAACAGAACAACTCCTCTGTTTTATTGTTTGCAGTAATAATGTCCTATTTTAAAGATGTAAATCAAATCAATATAACTACATCAAACAACGTTTGAGTGAAATACTTTAAATGTAATGCATCAAGCACTTTGTCAGTAGAATGAAAACAAAATATAGAAATGTCATTTATGTATATATTAGAAATACTTCTGAACAAATTTGTAATAAAATATATTATTTTATCGCTTTTCTTTCTTAACGGGCTCTTTAAAAATTATCTGGTGAAAATATTTCATAGTCCAGCCTATATGAACTATAACGAATGGGGTTATTTCTTCCTTTAATGTTTCTACAAGATTAAGCAAGTGTACACTATCGTAAGTTATTGTAGGCCTACGTTACAAATGACGTTAACTAATGCAAAGCAAATCAACTTACTTGCACAAAGTAAATCCATAAGCGCGACAGCAAACAGAGATACAAATACTTCACGAAAACACGCTGACTAATCCAACTCTCTTGATAAAACTCTCAATTATCCTCAAATAATTCTACGATCTTTTACAACTATCTCGTATTTATAATCTAACTTCGAACATGCGAGAAAAACTCGATGTCAATTTAGAATTTTCTAGGCATTCTTATGCCCTCAAGCTAACAAATAAATCACAATATTAAAAATATAGCTTACAACACTACCATCTTCCCTTAAACAATCCTAATAAAAGTCCCAATAAAAAGCTACACCAAACTGTCCATTCACTAAGTCTTTTTGGTGGTTTTCTCTTCTGAGACCTATGATATACAGATGGGATGACATTTTGCCCCTTGTTGTCACTGGCTGTCCTGTCAATAGAGAGTTCTTTTTTTGGTAGGTGGTCAGGTGAATCCAGAGTAGGCTTCATCCTTGATGATCCTCTGTTAGTAGTCACGTCAGGAATGCTGGGATCCTTACACAATTTTGCTTCAGCCTGATTCTCATATCCTCGTCTGTTATGGCGTTTGTAAATTGGTCACGTTTCAACGAATCCACCATTTTCCGAGGAACTTCAAGGTAAGATAATTGGATTAGCCTTTCCAAATCTTCTACAAGTTCGGTTGAGGATTCTTCTTTCCTCCATACCGTGTTCTGGAACTTTGTTCTGGGTACTTCTTTTTGGTGCGACACTCTGAACCTGTTGGACAAAGCAGCTACCAATACTTGACAAATGTTACGGCTCTCAGCTGGAAGGTTATTTAATGTCATTAATCTTGGTCCTTTCAAGTGGGCAGCAAGATGGGTGGCTTGTTGATCATTATTCCATCAATTTACTCTAGAAATGGTTTCAAACTGAGCCTGGTATGTCTCCTATGATACCTTGGCCAATATTGAATTGTACAGCTAAAGTATGGAACTAGATTTGGTAATGTCATTGCTGGAGTAGTCCGGGAAGGTTCTTCAGTAAAAGGTGGTATAGTAGTGATAATATATTCTTCTTTAACATATTTGGTAGTAGATGGTATTTTCAGTCGAAGATCTTGAGCCGATGCAGAATAAGGTGTGACTGATTTCGTCTTTTCATCTAATAATCCATTTTCCAAACGTTTTATTTTGTCACCGATGATATTCTATACCTCACTTTTGACATTAACGATGTCCTTTGAAAGTTCTTCAAATTTGTTGTTGTAAACATTCTGAACGCCCTCTATACCTTCATCGATCTTGGCTTCAATCAATTTTATTTTTAATTATTATTTAAATAGTACGTCTGTTTCGTCTAATTTTCTATACATTTATTTATGTTCTTTCTTCCTTTTCCATTCAGATCGATGAAAATCGAGACAATAATAATTACTACTTTACAGAATAAATATCTTGTATAATCATATCTGACTTGGTAAATATGGTGCTTTAGTCTAGTCCAAGAAAGCCTGGCGTGGCCTGGTAGTTAGGATGCTCGACTTGTAATCTGTCGGTTGCGGGACCGAATCCTGTCACCGAACGTATTCGCCTTTTCAGCCATGTTGGCGTTATAATGTGACGATCAATCCCATTATTCGTTGATAAAGACTATCCCAAGAGTTGTCGGTGGATGGTGTTGACTACTTACCTGCCTTTCTTGTAGTCTATCACTATATAATAAGGGACGGTTAGCGCAGATAGCCGTCGAGTAGCTTTGCACGAAATACAACAAACATTGACAACGTTCTTTTTTTTTCCTCTTTTTTTCGTTTTCAGAATTATTCTTTGTTTCCTAATTATTAAGAAATTTACATTACGCTCCCTAAAAAAGACAATACATAAAATAAATGTGTTCCGTTTTCTTACAAATAATATAACCAGTTTAACATACAGAACATATTTGGTCAGCGATGGGAAAAGTCTATAGATAAATCAGTACATAGCTTTTCTGTCCTTCTAAGTTGACCCTGAGACGAATGAGCAGCACCCCACCGAAACTCAAAAGTCTTAAAAAGAAACATTTCGAAACTAAAGTTACATTATTTATAGTTAGCACAAAGCTACACAATGGGCTATCTGTGCTCTCCCCGCCACGGGTATCGAAACCCGGTTTCTAGCGTTGTAATTCAGCAGACATATTGCTGTGCCACTTTAAACAAAAAATTAAATAATATATATATATATATATTATGTTAAAAAAAAGACAGCCACAAGTAATGACATTATATAAGATTGAAATAATTAGAAATAACACTCAAGTTTAAGGTACAATGGGCTATCTGTGCTCTGCCAACCGCGTGCATCAATACCCGGTTTGTTAGCGTTATAAGCCATCAGTTTGTTCGGTTGTTTATTTTAGAACAAAGTCACACTGGGCTATCTGCCGTGTTCACCGCAAGGAATCGAACCCCGGATTTAAGCGTTGTAAGCCCGTAGATTTACTGCTTAGCCACCGGAAGGCATAAATGTATGTGCGTGTGTTTGTAAGTAAATAAATAGTACTAATACTGTAAATTGCGTCAAAAGTATACAAGCGATAATCAACACTATATAACCAGGAGCCCCCCAGTGGCACAGCGGCATGTCTGCGGACCTATACAGCTAGAAACCGGGTTTCGATACCCGTAGTGGGCAGAGCTTTGTGTAGCTTTGTGCTTAATAATAAACAACAACAACAATAAAACCAGGATGAAAGTTAGTATAAGAACGAAAACCGATATCTGTATTAAGAGACTAACAACAACAACAACAAAAAAGTGTCCATTCCCAGATTCTGTCATCATCCCTTAACTCCTAACAGAAAATGCTTGCGTTCATAGCATCCAAAGAAGTTGGGAATATTCCAATCTATTAGACATGATCCAAACGCAAATGTCAAACTAATTAGTCGTTAAGAGAGATCAAACTAGGGGCGTAAGGGTTAGAAGTTGAGTGCTGTGACCCGCGTCTCAATTATATACTGCTTTTCGCTGACTGCAGCCAGTTGTGGGGGAGGCAGTCACCCCCTAATACATTGACAAATTATAGGTGTTAAATTAACCTTGTAGTCGAAATAAACCAGCCTATATTTTTACATTTGTACGACTCTTAACTTCCAACCTTTAGAATTACAAAATAACGGTAATTAGAAATAATTACACATACAACCTCCTCCCTTTATATACTGTTTTTCATACATTAATTTATATAATGACTACTTAATTTCCGTCTTAGAAGCACGTGACATTATCGTCGCTGTAACATAAATGCTCCTGGTGGCTCAGCGGTGAGCCAAAAGGCTTAAAATGCTAGAATTAAGGGTTGGATCTTTGCAGTGGAAACAGTGCAGATAGTTTAGCGCTTAAACGAAAACAAGTAAACGAATGAAACCTAATTTAACTCCTTTTCACTTCCACGGTTATGGATGAACAGCTCTCATAATGGCAGGTTTATTTTGTAGATACGTCATAAAACAACAACAAGAACAACATACTTTAATATTTCATTATTAATCCGAAATTTGAAACTGGTAAATTTTGACAAGTTTGAAGAGGAATACCCATTCTTCGTGTTGGAACAAAATTCCAATCTCACTGTTCTAGGAAAGGAGGCAGATTTTTCTGTGAGTTTAAATTACTGTAACCCGATTCTGAACGAGGCAGATTTCACACGCAATTACAATTTTCCAAGTCTTCAGACAAACAAGTTGTTAAGAAATCGTTTAGCTTCAGAATGTCTGGGTTCATACGACTAATAACTGGAGGTGCAAAATAAAACGATCAACATTGTATTTAGCTCGTTTTGTTGAATAAGGATTTCATTATATTATTTGTTTTTAAGTGTCACCCGTTGAACGCACTTCGTACATTCAGTAGGGGGCGTGTTATAAAATTTACAATTAAAAGATGACAATCTCGTTACTCGGTTCAAAGAATCGGATAAAGTCCCTGTGGCGGCGGGTATTGCTGACTGTCTTCTCTCCCTTTTCGAATTAAGAATGGGTATACTTAGATCCTAGTTAGATTTGACATGACCTTTTCGCCCACGTGCCATAAGGTGCCGTTCAGGAAGGAAATTTTAGTTTCTTTTCTCGTGGTTAGGGGACGCTCGACTCGCAATCATCCTTCCTCCTGTGCTGTTGTTATCTGATATTCTATAATTTAAGGTTTTTTTTTTTGGGGGGGGGGTGTTAATCTGTTTCTATTGCAATTTTCCTTTTCAGGGCAATGTTCGTTTTATGTTGTCCAGTTATGTATGTTTCTGGACTTATGTTTGCTGTGTTGTTTGTGGTAATACGAATAGTCGTATAATGTGTGGTAGTATTGGTGTTGTATAGCTATTTCAATGATTAGTGTAATACTGTCATCTTGGTCTAGGAATTCGTAAAGTATGTTATTGGCTGCTTCTGTTATTTTCCTTATTACTTCATTTTTTTGTGTTGGGCGTTTGTGGGTTCTTCGTTTGTTTTAGTATTTCTTCAGTTTGGGTGTAGATTTTTACTGCCTGTGCGAATGTATGTGTAGTAGATTGTTGGTTGTTGTCTCTTGGGGTTTTTTGGTGTTGGTAGCAATGGTGTTTTTCTTTGTGTTCTGTTTGCTTCCTGATTTGGTACTTGTGTGTTTGTGTTAATTCGTATGTTGGTTATGCGTGTTTTAATGTTCTTGTATTTTAGGGCCAGGTGGTTAGGATCGCGGGTTCGAATCCCCGTCCCACCAAATATGCTCGCCCTTTCAGCCGTGGGGGCGTTATAATGTGATGGTCAATCCCACTATT
>NW_013672406.1:42935-48254 GCF_000517525.1 Limulus polyphemus
ATCGAGCCCCAGATTTTAAAGAGGGTAGGGATCATTCCGGAAACCGTTGATTTAGGGTTATTTCGATATATCTCGATTCACGAAGCTCAGCACAACTTCCGAAACGAAATATTAGTGAAAATATGACATAATGAAGTCTATATGGATTATATTACCGTGGTACCATGCTGGGAATTATACCATCCTTTATATTCACTTTTCATTGCAGAAATGGCATTCTAAATTTGAGAATCGCCAGGGAAATCATATTGTAATGCATCCTGCAACTGCTTCAACTTCAACACTACATCTTTGGGCTTTATACTGTGTTGTTAGTTTCACAAAATATTGAAACTAATGATTCCTTAAATGTGATTCCAATCCCTCTTAATGAAGATGATGGTACTATTGAGCCCATTTTTTTTATGTTTCACTGTCAGTGCAATAATCAATAGATGAATCTTCGATTAAGCTGGTAAATTCAGTTCTTCCCTCATCCGACCTGTACCAACGGTTTAGTTTAATCGCTACGCTTAAACCATCACATTCACAACCACATCTAGAATATTTCAAGCAAGTTTCATTGCTACAGCGTTTTATTTTACATTTACAAGTTAACTTCTCCGTGTTGCCTCATATGGTCTCGGGTCAGGTCACGGATCTGGTTCAGCGACCTTGACCTCGAAAATAGTGCCAAGCGTCTCCTATTTGTCTAAGCAAAACAACCCAAACCCTTTCCTGAATGACTCTTTTTATTTTCTATCCATATCAAGATGCCGGGCTGGCTCGTGTGGCAGGTGTTAAAATAAATAATTAGCACGTTAAGAAGTCTTATTACTCCAGTGGAAAGCAGGCGTGGTGGTTAGGGCGCTCAACTCGCAATCTGTGGATCGCGAGTTCGAAACTCACCATTGAAATGCTCGTCCTTACAGCCGTGGGGGGCGTTATACTATGACGGTAAATCCAATTTTTCGGTGGTAAAATAGTAGCCTAATAGTTGGCGGTGTGTGGTGTTGAATAGTTGCCTTCTCTCTTGTCTATCAATTCTAAAATAGGAACGGCTAGCGCAGCTAACTCTCGAGTAGCTTCGTGCGAAATTCCCCAAACAAACGAACCATTCGAAAGATGAACAGAATCATTGGTATAATGTAAACGTGTTTGTGTCGCCATCTGTTATCAGCTATAAAACCTAAAGCCAACTGTAAATGAATTTGTACGTTACGAAACGTCAGTTCATTTCCACTTGGACTTAAATATTGAATATCACATTTGAGTCTAGAACATTCTGGTTACTCTTCCATTAAACAACTAGTTTTTGGTTGTTGTTCCTTTTCCCAAACACTTAAAGGAACGGACACTAGGTTGAAATAATTATTGCTCATTTCTGGCATCATGAGGAATTAGTTGAAATACTCCCTTCCAGTTTTATGAGCTCTTCTGGGGGTCAATAACCGTTTCGTTGGTAAGCATCAAGTGTTAGAAAATGGGGTAGTGGTGTTCCTTGTTCAATCACTCCAACAGAACCGAGGTTTTAGCCTGACGTAAGCACAGTGATAATCAGATTAAAAATCTATCGATTAACGCAGAAAGTTGATCATCAGGGAAGGCGACGACCTCACAGAAATATTGTTCAGCTCCACGATAATCAAAGTTGCACAAAACACTGACGATTCAGCAGCCATGCAAGCAACTGAATTATAATTAGAAACTTCAACCTGAACAACACTTTATGTGCACGTGGATTAAACAGTTAGGTCAGCACAACCGCCCCTAATCTGGAACTGTTAATCAGAGGGAAGCCAACCAGTCAGAAGCACCTGCCGCCACAAGACGTTTAATCTTTTATTTTTTAGCACACATAGCTACAAAATAGACTATCTGTTCTTTGTCCATCGCGAGGAATCGAATCCCGGATTTTAGCATAGTAAGTCCGTAAACTTCCCGCTGATCCACTGGCCGACACAAGAGTTTTGTCACACTCTTATTTGTTTCTGATATTACCTCGAAGCTGCTTTAGTCGTCCCAATTTTTGATCTGACAGATTCGATGGATTTGTTTGTTTCTTTGTAGTTAAGCACATAGCTACACAATGGATTATCTGTGCTCTGCCCATCACGGGTATCCAAATCCGGTTTCTAGCGTTGTGCCACTGGGGGAAGACTAGATGGAACTCTCAGAATCGCTGTTTGGTTTGTTAATAACTTGAATCTAAACCATGCCCGGACCAATTTTATAAGACACTCACAGCAGAAGCGAGGAACGTTTTCAATTATATCACCTCTTGAAAGTTGGACCCTTCGATCAGCAACCCAACACGATAGCCAGTAAGCCACGCCTGTCCCTGCAAGAAATAAATTATCGGTCGAGTATCCCAAAGCTGATATGAAAGCCTTTCCTGCTTTCGTTTCCTTAATAACGAAAGATATACTTATATACAGCGTACATAGTAAATGTTTAATAAATATTTAACAGGTGCAAGATTCGTGCATACATCCCTGATGATCAATTATTTCGTTTGTGTGCAATGGAATACGGCCTATTTAAATCTGGATTATTCTCGCATCTTCCACGAGATCACCTTTACTTGACTAGTGTTAAAACAAAGTAAAAATAAAGTACTAATTGTAAGAATAGATTGATTGTGAAATTTATTTTCTGGCTAAAACTTTTATAATATATTTTAATATATCTGATTATGAACGTGTGTACATTCATCACATAACATCTGAATAACAAGGGACTCATTCGGAAAAATGAAAATTTAAACCTACCCTTTATTTTTCGAGAAATTGCCAATTCTCTTCTTAAGCTCCTGTAAAGTGTTGGCCTCCACTATTCCACTACTGCTGCCGGTAACTCTTTCCATAAATCATTCACTCTATTAGAAAAATAAAACTGTCTTAATTCGAGTCTATCCTGTCTTTTCTAAAACTTGTGTCCTCTCGTCTTATTGTCTTCAAAATATAAAACAAAGAAATCAGAATCCTTTATACTATCGATCCCCCACCCCCCATTTAATCTTGTAAAATTATATTAGATCACCCCTTACCCTTCTAAGATCTTAGAATATAACCCTTTCATCATCCACGGAATTATCCTAGTAGCCCTCCCCTGTACCTTTTCCAATAAGTCAATATCCAAAAGAAGCCCAAAATTGTACACAGTATTACAAGTGAGGTCTAACTAGTGATTTGTATAAACAGTTAATTAACTCTTTTGACTTGTAATCAACATATTGATAAATACACTCAAAAATTCCATTAGCTTTAACTAGCAATAGGACCCTACCTCGATGGCTTATCAACCATTATGCCGAGATCATTTTCGCTGATGAGTAGGCTTCCAAATCATAATAGTGGGAAGGTAACGTATTGGGTTATAATTTGGTTATATTTGGGTTATAATTGAATTAAAGGTAATTTCTCAGATATTTGTCCAATATACCAATTGATCCAAGTTATTGTGTAGTATCTCAACGTCCTCAAGAGTCTAATGTTATTAGCATACTTTATCAATATAATAATTATGCCCTAGCAATATAATAATAAACAATGTAAATAAAAAAAAATACCAAAGGCCCAATCCCTGAGGTACTCCATTAGTAATAAGGGTCCAGGGACTGGGCTTTATTAACAACAACCTTTTTCTTTCTTCCATCAACCACCCTATAATCCAGCTCACTAGTCCTTCCCTAACTGATGTAATGTTCTTAGCCAATCTTCCATGCAGCCCCTTATCAAAAATCTTTTGAAAATCTAAATACGCCAAGTGCACAAAACTCTAACTAATATCCAGTTAACACCCTCGAAATGGTTAACAGACTAGCAAGGTAAGGTTTCTCTATAAAAAATCCATGCTAGGTTTTTTTTATGGTATTAAAATTATCTAAAAGGTTTTTATTATTATTATCAGATTCTTTAGAATATTGTCTATCACAGAATTAAGACTACCTCACGTGCAATTTTCAGGGAAACTCTAATCACCTCCTTCAAAAATAGGAGGAATATTAGCAAATGTCCAATCCTCAGTCACCTACCCACTGTCTATTGAACCAGAAATAAATGAAAGACAGAGGCTCGAATATCTTATCTTTGATTTTCTTAAGACCCTGTGGGAAAACCTTACATGGTGACATGGTGCTTCATTTTTAATCTCACAGTCTTTCTACTTAATATCAAAGGATTAAGGTTCAAGTCAATTCAGATATCTTCCTTCTAATACTCAGGGTCAGGAATATTACTACTGTCTTTTGTTACAAAAACAGAGGAGAAGAAAACGTTTCAAAACTCGATCATCTCACAGTCTACAAGAACCCAATCCCCTCTTCACATTTCCTTACCTTAAACACATTTTAAAACATCATGACAGTAAATTTTAACACGATTAGCCAGTTGTGTTCCGGATATCTCTTGTATAGCTTTGTGCAAGTAGTATTCGAAACAACAACAACAACAACTGATTACAGAAAAGTGCCCACCACCAATTCCAGACTTTTAGTAGTTAGCAACCACAATAGATAAAATATTACGAAACATGGATATGGTTATCTCGGCACGTGACAATATTTCAGAGCTTAGAGTCCCAAAAAATATAAACATATTAATCGCCACCTGGTAAGATTTTTATTGGTTCTAATCAACATGTACTGCAAAACACGCTAACTACAAAAAATACCATAAATTATTTTGTTGTTTTTTTTAACGCAAAGCTACACAATGAGCTATCTGTGCTGTGCCAATCACGTGTATCGAAACCCGGTTTCTAGCGTTTCTTTATAAAGAAACAAAGGTTTGGTTACGGTTTGTTTTGAATTCTGCGCAAAGCTACATGAGAGCTATCTGCGCTAACCGTCCCTAATTTAGCAGTAATAGTCGAGAGGAAAAGTAACCAATCAACGTCATCCACCGCTAACTCTTGGGCTACTCTTTTACCAACGAATGGCGGGATAGACCGTTACTTTATAACGCTCCCACGGTTGAAAGGGCGAACATTTTCGATGGCGGGGATTCAAACCCTCAGATTTTGAGTCGAGCACCCTAACCACCAGACCATACAATTTCTCACTGACTTCACCTGATTGATCAGGTGGCTAACAATTAGCAGTTGAACCCTTGGAACCTCTAACTGAAATCCACATAGGTTCGACCTCTTGACTTCTATTTTTTTGTCTTGAATCCAAACAGATTACAGATCATTCTTATGTGATATGTGTGTGTACACAAACCTTAAAAAAACGTGGTTTAACACATCTAATTCTGTGCACACAAACCTTAAAAAAACGTGGTTTAACACATCTAATTCTGTGCACACAAACCTTAAAAAAACGTGGTTTAATACATC
>NW_013672407.1:0-7791 GCF_000517525.1 Limulus polyphemus
AAGTTAATTTATCTGTACATATACAATTTCTAAATTCGTTTCTGCGTATCAGTTAATATTTTGAGATACATTTCCTTATATATATCAATGTATTACAAAATGCATTTTTCATAATAGTAAATATACATAGAAAATGAATTCAAAAATGACTTTATAATACTAAAATGTTTCTAAACATATGTTAGATTACATTATAAAGAATAAATTTAAATGACCATTTATAATGCAACTATATTTCCTGTATAGACTTAATTTAGGGTGTGGCTTTTATTTTGTAATCTAAAGTAATATTCTTAACTAATACTGCAATATGTAAAACTACACACACAAAACTCATTTACTTGAAATATTTGTTTTAGTTATTTATGTATTTGTATATCCACTTCACATATAATCAAAGTTTGATTTGGTTGTCGTTGGTTTGTTTGGAATTTCTCGCAAAGCTACACGAAGGCTATCTGCTCTAGCTGTCTCTAATTTAGAAGTGATAGACTATAGGAAAGGCAGCTAGTCAACACCACCCACCGCCCGCCAACTCTTGGTCTACTTTTTTATTAACGAATAGTGGGATTGACCGTCACATTATAATGTCCCAAGGTTAAAAGGGCGAGCATTTTCGGCGACGTAGATTCGAACCTGCAACCCTCAGATTGCAAGTCGAATGTCCTAACTACCAGGCCGCTACAGAGTGATCCATCTTTGCTCTACTCACCACGGGTATCAAAATCCGACTTCTAGCGTCGTAAATCTGTACACTTTCTGCTGGGCCATGGTGGAAGGGGCCACATAATCAAAGAAAGACCTGTAGCATTGATGAAAGAATTATTTATTTATTTGAAATAATCATTTTGTGCGTCATCTACTTTTATAAAATTGATATTTTATCATAGCACCGAAAGGGCCGTTAATAGTTTACTGAAATCATTTAGTGTTATTATTGTTTATTTTCAATATAAAGAGATGCCACTGGTTTACATTAGAAATCTGAAAATGATTTGAATTTATTTTTGCTTCAGTCATATTTAAAAGTTTCTTTTCAACTAAACACTAGTAATTATTGTAAATGTAAAGAGAAAAAAACGTGCATAGTGTGGCAGCCATAACAACTGTATTTGATTATTGTTACTTATCTTAACGCTCTCTATATTAATTTTTTGTTTGTATGAAACTCCACATGGTTTGAGATGTTTGCACGCTCGTGACTTTTGTATTTTATAGAGTTTACTTTTGCCTCTGTATGAATGACCTTTTTAATTATTATTATTGTACAGCTTGTAAAAACTTAATCAGACTGAAATGGTATGTGAATAATGGTTAGATATTTTGGTAATGGTGTTATTGTTAATGTTATTTAACTTATCTAAGACGATGTAGTTTTATTACGATTAATACTTAATGATAGTTGCTAAGCCTAACTATGCGTATAGGTAAGAGCTATCATAGTACATACAATACAACTTGAACTGTGGGGTTGTGCGTAGCCCTACGTCGTTCCATACCGTTAACGATGCTAGTAATAGTAGTATTATGTATCGAATCCCTAAAGCGCTGACTTCACCATTCCACTGTTAAAAAATTACAGTATTATTTTTCTCAAACTGTAAAGTTGTCGATATTTGGAATCAACTACCACACACGGTACCAGAGCAATACTCCGAATAGTCAGTTCCATCTAAGTTTGAAAAAATATTTTATTAAAAGAGTTAGTGTTTGAAGCAACCTGTCAAAGAAATACAACTATAAATTGGTATACATCTAAACCATAAGTGCCTACTTAATTACACTTCAATTAACAAAATATATTTATTCTAAATTTAAATTTCATACTTACGTAAAGGACTAGACTGTTTATTTTAGGCTAGAAAGTAAGTATTTAGCTAATTTTACTTTGAAAATTAATTAATATAAATGCTGGTATAATAGTAATAGTTTGCAATGTGAGTAATGGCTATATATGATTGTGTACCTACAGTTCAAAGGCTATATACAAGAAAGGCATCTGATATGTATTATGAGTGTGTATATATATTAGGCTGCTTTGATTACTTTTGTCTTTGTAAGTATTCACATTTCACACCACATAGTATGGTGGTGCCAAGTCCAAGTAAAAACATAAACTTGTTTTGTGTCTGAAAGACCATATGCACAGAAGTTGTGCATCTGTTGTTTAAAAGTCTACAAACGATGGCAATGAATATACCCAATTTTAAGCTTTAAAACATAACCTAACCCTTCAAATAAGTTAGCACTATAGGGAAATAACAAATGTTTAATAATAGGGCAAAGATGCAGGCCTCTGCATCAATTATAGGGTTAGGTAGGAGCTTGTGAAGCTCAAGACTCAAATTGCAGTGCAAATTTCTATGAAGCTTAAGTAAGGTATGGTAAATCACATCCCTTTGACCATAATACATATACGTTTATTGTACACAAAACAATCATCCATATTATATATTTGTCTGTAATCCTTAATATTTGGACAGTAAGGGATTATTTGGTTATTTAAACCTGTTCATATACATCCAACCTTTATTTTTCAGAAATTCATTTATTTTGTAATACCTGAACGTCTTCAATACAAGTAGAAATTACCAAGAGTTTAATGGCATCAACAGACTTTATTAACTTGATAATTATGCTCCTGTCAATATTGTTAATATAAAAAAAAGCCTACTTACTGACCCCTGAGGTACCCCACTAGCAACAAGAGTCCAATTTGCCTTGACTATTAATAATAACCATTTGCTTTCTTTTATCCAACTATTCTACAGTTCAGTCAACTAGTTTTTCCCCTGCCCCTATCAATGTGACATTTTTAGTTAATCTTTAGTATAGCATCTTATCAAAAGCTTTTTGAGATATCTAACTACACCAAATCCACACCCTTTCTATCGTCCATATAAGTAATGTCCGTGAAAAGAAATGACAAATTAGAAGTAAGACTAACTGGCATGTAATTTCCAGGGCAAATATTACTGTTCTTTTTAAAATTAGGAGTAACATAAGCAGATCTTTTAATCCTCAGGCACCTGCCCACTGTTTAGTGACCTGCCAACATTGAAAGAGAGGCACACACATCCAAAAATTGTATTAGCTTTATTATTAACAATAAGGCACAGCTTCAGTATCTTGAGAGACTTATCTACCACTATGCCAAGATTATTTTCTTTAGTCACACTATTGAGTTGATCTCCATTTCCGTTCTTTTTTTGTTTGTTTGAATAAGGTCATCAGTGGAATGTTCAGGCAAACAGAAGTCTGCATTGACTGAGAGATTTTTTTTTCTGTGTTGAAAGAAGACTCGTAGTTGTTGAAAAGTTCTTGTATTATAGTTTTGGTTTATCCAATGTACAGGCAACTATATCTGTGACACTAAATAGGATAAACAATTTTTTTGAATTGTAAAAAAAAATTATTATAAATATTAATTAGGCTTTACATCATGTTCAGAAGCAAGTTGTTAACAATCTCTGCATAACTGTTCAGTCACAAATCAGAATGTGGCCCATATTTTTGTCACTGTTTCTTTGGACTGCCTTTACATACCACTAGATAAATAATATCACTATGCCATAATAAGACTCAGTGTAGAAATATATTTGGATTTCCAGCTTGATACTCCAGGCCATTTTACTTGAAAAAAAGTAATGATGACTGGAACACAATCAAATCTTTAACCTATTTTACATGTGTAATTATATTTATAACTTCACATTTTAAAATTACTATTACTAAACTATAAATATATTTTAACAACTGTGAAAATAGCAATTCTGAGACTTCAGCTTTTGTTACAGTAACAGAAAATATAAACACAAGAATTACTTTAACAAAATAGCTTAATAATATGTACAATGTCCATAAATTGATCATGTCTCTTTATCATCACAACAATCACTGGCTAATCCAAACAATGAGAATAGCATCACGTACAAGAAATACCAAGATAACCAAAAATTACCCTCATGAGGATTTACAAAAGTGAGTGAAGATTAATAGAATAGTTAGTTCATTAAATAAAAAGCACAGAAATGTACGTATAAACTATCATTACAACATGTATGTACAACAGAACAATGTTCAATACATACATATTAGCCAGTGAAACTCGATATAGATTGGCTTAATATAATCCCACAAATATTGTGAACAGTATTGTGGTTGTTAAGTATTACTTGAAAAGCATCTTTATTATATTTTATGAGTCTATCCACCTACAATTTTATAGTATAATACTTGCACTATTTATCCAGTTTTAACTTCTTTTTTTCAGTCATCAGGAGTAATTCTCGCTGGTCTTGCTTTAGCTGCTTTGGGATTTGCTGGTAAGCTGTCTATCTAACTTTACAAGTAGAGTATTAAAAGGTGTGATTTCTTTTAAAGTTTCTATTTGAGATTCATGTTTGTTCTTTTTCTATCATGCTAAAACTTTTGTACTTGTTAAAATATCTGTACATATAGAGAAATTTGTTAAATTGAAAAAAATTTTATGGTAAGATAGGATTTAATGTATTATTAAGTAAATATTCATTTCAGTGAAGTTTTCTGATTTTTTTATTTCACAAGTTTTTAGCTTTAACAATGAATTATCATAAATGAAAAACAAATTCTGTTGAAAGTAGAACATTTGAAAAGCACAGGTTTCCAAGGAATAATATTAATATTTTCTCTAGAGTGCAAATATTTAAATAATTACTAGAAACTAATATTTAGGAATGATTAATTATGGCAAAATTCAGACAAACCTTTGCATTAATTTTTCTATAAGTTAAAAAACTATGTAAATAATAGTAATGGAATCACATTAGGATTCTCTATATATTTTTCTCTATATATTAGTTCACTTAGTTTCTTTATTTGTATTTAATTTCTAGTTCTAAGAATTTATAAGTGAAAGCAAAGAATCATTTTCCTGAAAGGAAACCGAAGGCTGCCTGGAGGGGGTCACCTGTTTTAATCACTCGCACCACTATACAGTAGTACAGTGGTTCCCAACCTTTTCACCACCAAGGACCACTTTTATTATTATTTTTTTCTCCACAGACCCCGTATTTTTGAAAGATTCTATCTACCCAACAAATTGTTTTTATTAACTAATAATTAACTCATCTCAGTTTTTATGTGTTATTATTCTGGGAACCACAGCAGTAGTGTTTTGTCTGTCATGTAAGTAATGCCACATATGGGAGGCTTAATGCTGCAATTTGTTATATTAATTATAGGGAATTCAAGATGCCACAAAAAGCATAATTTTAGGGTTTTTTGGCAATTCTTCACTGCATTTTGGCCAATTTACATGGGATTTGGTATAAAGATACTTTTGTCAGGTCTCAAACAGAGATATAGATACTTTAGGAATTTTTGTCTTTTGTTCAATTTTTACAGCAAGGAAAGCACAGTTTGGAGTTTTTGTGAACTATTTATGTGTATGTGAATCAACTTATGTGGGATTTGGTACAAAGATACCTTCTTCCAGGTCCCAAGCAGTGATATAAACAGTTTTTGATTTTTTTGGTGTCAAAGTTGGTCGTGTTGGGATTGCATGGTGGAGACATGTTATATTCAGCCGTGAATGTTGGCATCTCTAATTTGAATTAACATCACTGTCATTCAGAAGAACTATTAAAATCTTATTCTGTTGGGAAAAGTATCATCTGGTCAATGTTACAAAATTCACCAGCATCTGAACAGATCTTGTACATAACAATAATCTCTCATTAAGAATGATTTCTTTTGTTTGTTGGACTATACTTTTGCATTTCTTGTATTGATTTTAATTTTGAAATGGATACATTTTGGTATAACTTTGTGGTTCTCATATTTTAAGAGAAATTTGTGATGGTTCCAAAACTTAGATAATTTGATGCCTTTAGTTTCATACACTTTGATGAATTTTGAATAAAATTAAATGTCTATGTAATTTAGAAAGCTATCTTCACAATTTCATCTTTAAAAAAAAAACATCCCAGAACCAAGTTTGAAAAAATAAGAAGGATTATGAAAAACCTTGAACAGCCAAACTATTTTAAGAACCCTCCAAACTTGCATGGTGTGATGAAAGTAAAGGCACAACCTATATAGTGTACAGAGTGACATGGGATGTAGAAAAAGTATATCGGAGAAAATCAACACCATGTCAGAATCAGAAAGAAAGAAAAACATAGAGAGATTATGTTGTATAGACTGGCATGAATAAGGTGAAAGTAGCTGACAAGGAATGCAATACTAAAAAAGAGAGGAATTAAAGAATCAATTACCATAGTGGCACATGAATATGTTATTTTCGTTTCACATTTCAAATCTTAAAGATTATTAATGTATTGATCAAAAAAAGCTTTAGATCAGACTGGAATCCATATAGCCTGATGACTGAGACAACAAGATAAAAAAATTTAAGGACAACAAAGAGTCTGTTGGTCCATCAAGATCTCATCCACTTCAAGAAAACAAATTCCAATTCAGTCTTGTTCACTTAAATGTTTATTAAGCCTTCTCTTAAATTTATTGCATCCACTACACCTGAAGGCAACCCATTTCAAAGGCCAATTATCTTGTTAAAAAAGTAAATCAGTGTAAGCTGAAGATGACTTACCCTGCCGAAATTTATATTTGTGACCCCTTGTCCTACAGTTACAACCATGAAGTGTGAAAAATGATGATGTATCAATGTGTTGATCCTCTTAATAATTGTAAACAGTTCTATCATATCATCCATAACTCTTCTTTATTCAATAGAAAACAGTTTCAGGGATCTTAATCAGTCCTCTGAAACAATCTTGCCATCCCATACAAGGAAAATCAAGTTTTACTGTAATACTTTGCTTGTTGGACAAGTTTTTTTTTTCACATCATTTGTTCTATTGCTAGTAAAACGTGGGCTATATTTCTTGGGAGCCACATGAGTTTAGGAAAATTATTAATTCTGGATGTCTAGCATATACACACAAATATTTAAAAGTGTGTGCCTCTGAACCTCAAACCAATACTATATACACAAATATGCATATCTTTGTGATTTACAAACTCTCAGTCACATGCACAGTAATAAAAATATTGAAATTAATGTAACAATATTATGTTTCTTTTGTCTGCAGTAGGAACCCAGTAAAGTTGACTGCCAGCTCTAGGAATACGATATAACATAAAATTACAAAAAGCTTTTCAATTGTTACATGACATTGACTCTAGAAGGATGAAAAAACAGTTTGTCAAAGTTCATAACAAAGGTGATATGTGCACCTCTCATACATCTTGAGGACTCAGAAAATTTATACTCAGTGCAGATAGCTTGTGACACCCCTGGAAACCAAGAGGTCATGAGAAACACTAGCTTAGGTGTGGAACGTAGTATTGCCATATCTGACAGAATTGAGCTGCTAATGCCATTGTGTGATTGTGTTCACTGTTAAATAAAAACAAAACTCTAAAAGGTGTATTCTACTTTTTTTATGTGTGTGTTCTGTGGGGTGATAAGGGGCAGTTAGATTTTTAAGAAGTGCAGGTACATTATTCTATGATTTTGTGTCTTGGGCAAAAAGAATGAGAGTCAAATCCCAATATTCAGTTTGAAAAGAGTAGCTTAAGAGTTGATGGTGTTGACTAGCTGCCTTCCCTTAGTCTTTCATTTTATAATAATGGATGGCTAGTGCAGATAGCCCTCATATATCTTTGCATGAATAAACAAATTTCAACTTATGTAGGTAGTTTGAGATTTCTGGGAGTGGTATCATAAAATTAGATTATATGAGCTTTTGGCAAAATATGATTAGCTTATGACATGCTGACAATATA
>NW_013672407.1:8791-24910 GCF_000517525.1 Limulus polyphemus
ATTTAAAAGTGTGTGCCTCTGAACCTCAAACCAATACTATATACACAAATATGCATATCTTTGTAGATTTACAAACCCTCAGTCACATGCACAGTAATAAAAATATTGAAATTAATGTAACAATATTATGTTTCTTTTGTCTGCAGTAGGAACCCAGTAAAGTTGACTGCCAGCTCTAGGAATACGATATAACATAAAATTACAAAAAGCTTTTCAGTTGTTACATGACATTGACTCTACAAGGATGAAAAAACAGTTTGTCAAAGTTCATAACAAAGGTGATATGTGCACCTCTCATACATCTTGAGGACTCAGAAAATTTATACTCAGTGCAGATAGCTTGTGACACCCCTGGAAACCAAGAGGTCATGACCTGCTGCTTGAGAAACACTAGCTTAGGTGTGGAACATGGTATTGCCATATCTGACAAAATTGAGCTGCTAATGCCATTGTGTGATTGTGTTCACTGTTAAATAAAAACAAAACTCTAAAAGGTGTATTCTACTTTTTTATGTGTGTGTTCTGTGGGGTGATAAGGGGCAATTAGATTTTTAAGAAGTACGGGTACATTATTCTATGATTTTGTGTCTTGGGCAAAAAGAATGAGAGTCAAATCCCAATATTCAGTTTGAAAAGAGTAGCATAAGAGTTGATGGTGTTGACTAGCTGCCTTCCCTTAGTCTTTCATTTTATAATAATGGATGGCTAGTGCAGATAGCCCTCATATATCTTTGCATGAACAAACAAATTCCAACTTATGTAGGTAGTTTGAGATTTCTGGGAATGGTATCATAAAATTAGATTATATGAGCTTTTGGCGAAATACGATTAGCTTATGACATGCTGACAATATATGTTAAATATCAGGGCTGTTGATGATATGGGACTTGTAGTTTTCTGAGTTACTGTAGTAATAAGAAACAAAACTAAGACATTAGAAATATAGTACTTTGGTTTTATTTGTCGTAGATAATGTTTGTGGTCTTATAACTAGTTTAAGACTAACAACAAAAAAATGCTTGACTTTATAAAATTAGTTTTCCAGGCTCAACCTATGCTTTCAAACTGTTAAGTTTGTGTCTTACATTATAATACTACTAACTAAATTATCATTAAAACTTTTACAGGAAGATATGTTTCACGTGCATCAAAAGGAATGTCTGAAAAGTTCCAACAACATTTGAAATCTTTGCCTAATGCTGCGGTAAGTTTTTTATATTTCTTTATAAACACTGATGGTGACTAAGTAAAATATCTTATTCTTTTGAGTTGAAAAATTGAAACAGAAATGTAGTATAGTGTTGTAATATTGACATTTTTCAATATTTTTGGAAATTCAAAACCTGATTCTTAAACTTCATATTATTATACATTAAAATTTTATAACATGTAATTCGATTTTACAAAAATATTTGTATTTCTAGAAGCAGTTATTTTATGATTTGTGTTTCACTAGTCCCTTACATTTTGCATCAGAATCTTATGCTAAATATTGTGTAAATCAGTGATTTCAATGTTTATTTGAAATATATAGCTACAAGTTAATTTTGTATTGTAAGTAAACTCTTCAAATATTTGTATTTTTTTGACAAATACCTTGAAAATGTCTTTTTTTTAGTCATTTGCCAACAGCAAGTATTACAAAGGGGGATTTGAACCCAAAATGAATAAACGAGAAGCTGGACTTATTCTTGGTGTTAGGTATGTGTACACATAGTACAGTAAAATGAATTTTTTGTTTTATATTACATAGTACATTAACTAGTCTAATGAAATGATGTTAACTTTAGATATATCTTACATCTTCTGGAATGTAAAATTAGTAGTTTGTGTCATTGTGCATTTTGTGTAGCATCAATGTTCATTCATGTGTGTATGTGCAATAGAATGGATATATATATAATTGGTTAAATTATATTTCTCTAATATTAATGCATGTATGAAGACATTTGAAATGCCAACGGTATTTGTATCAGTTAGAATTGCTTTGGGAAATAAGTTTATACTACTTTCATTTCAAGTTAGTGTATACTGTTAATACAGAGGTTGAGTATGTTATATTAAAACAATACTGGAGCCTTGCCACATTGTTATAGTTCATATTGTCATGTCTAGTCATGATGACTGTGTCTTTTGACAATAATCTTGCTGTGTAGTTTCCATTGGAAAAGGCTCTGGCATAATGCTTTCATGTCCAAAGCACATCACTCCTTCCTGAAAGCTTCCCATAAACCATCTAGTTTATGAGGGTGGTAGTTTCTCAGTGCCTATTTCAAACCACTCAATTTCACAGAAATTCAAATGTGCTGCATCTGGTGACTTGACATGGCATGAATACCTGCTTCATTCTACAGCTGCTTGAGATATGTAATAATTGGATAGGAAGCCTTATTGTGAAGAATCCATACCATATTGCTATCATTTCGAATATCATTAAGTACAAGGGATATTCCCATCATGGAAGTTATGAATCTTCTAATTGTACATATTTATGACTAGCAGTAATGCTGCCTTACGGGCTGCTGTTCGGTCAGGATCTTGGTGAACTGAATGGCGTACTTCTCTGTTACAAAATTGCTCCTGACTTCATCTAACTGCATCTTGGTGAGCAATTTGATGTGCTTCTGTATTTTGGGTTTGTTCTTGGCTTCTTCTCACTGGATCTTGCTCCATCTGTCAACAAAATTCATCCCACAGTTTAAGTCCAATTTGGATGAAACTTCACACAATTTTTCAACATCATAAGAAGTTCCTAACAAAGTTTCATTAGAATTGGGTCTCATATAAAAGTTTATTTAGTGCATTTATCCACTTTTTTAAGAAATAAGTCAATAACAGTTTTATATCACACCAAAATAAAAAAATGTTATAAAACAGACCCTCGTTATTTTATAATATTTTTTCCTAAATCGTATATTAATTTTGTACATTTATTATCATCAATGAAATTAATTTTTTAAAATAAAACTTCTAAAACTGTGGTAAAGGGAGTTTAATGCAGAATTTCAAGGTGTGTCTTCCTGGTGGAGAATCACTGTGATACTTCAAAAGAAAAGTGACTTTTCTGCTGGAGAATCCAAGCATGTGCTATGAATTGAATTGTTCTGTGACCAAAGGAACCGCAAGTCCTTTGTACGGAATTTTTTCATATAAATTTGCAGGAATTTTGTAGTAACTCAATTTATGTAAATTACACAAGTATTTTTTTCAATTCAGTATGAGTATAAAGTGATTAAAAACAATGAAAACCACAATGCCAAAAATTGCCAAACAGAAAAGAAACTTATCATGAAGAAAGTCTGAAACTTTGAGAAAGAAAATGAAATGTCAGGATGCAAGTTACAGAAAGAAATAAAGAGCATGAAAAAGATAGGCTTCATCACTAAGATATGAACATTAGCCATTTATATGTACATATAAATCTCAGTGTATGGATAAGTTGCTTTGAAAAGGGCTGTTGTATATGCTTTCCAAAAGTGATCAATGTTTAGTGGCATCACACTACAATGTCAAAGTGTAGTTGTGATACATGACAGTAGAGTTAGTAAAGCTTAGATTTTTTCTTGTAAATTGTAAACATATATTTATTATTTAAACAAATTGTAGGAATTAACCACAAGGTTTCAGTTTTTATCTCTGTTACTTGATTTTAAGTTTTAGATTAATGTGCTTTTGTTATAATAAGATCTGACATTGTCTAAGAAGAATTTGTGATAATTGATCTGACAGATCTGGAGTTCAGTTAAATGTAATAATAATTCTTAATAGGGAATATGCCTTTAAAACACAGGTAATACATTCATTATCAGTAATGCGGTGTATATTGTCTAAAACTAGAAAACAAAGATCTAAACATATCACATGGCTAAGAGGGAGTAGAAAATCTTAAAATATTTAGATATTTGGTTTTATTTGTCATACATTTAGATTTGAGCTGAAATAATTGTGCTAATGTCTAACTTCAACTGACTTGAAATGCTCTATTGTACTAGCTTCAATAATAGTAAAGCCTAAACTAACTTAATAATATAACTATTCTTAATTGAGGTACCAAAGTACAGAGATTTGAAAACTGTATTAATAATCTTATGATTTGATGTGTGAATATAAGATATTTTAAGCTGTTTAGCCACACAATGATCAGGTGAAGTCCATTAACCTTTAAAGGAAGAACTACAACATGTATCAAATAAAATTATTATTAAAACAGTTTAGGTTTAATTTAATCTGTTTCTATGTCTAAAAACTACAAGGAAGTTTTAAAAAAATGATTAATCATAGCTTTCTCTTCCAGCCCATCAGCTAGCCAAGCCAAAATCCGTGAAGCACATAGGCGAATAATGTTGTTAAACCATCCTGATAGAGGTATGGTGAATTTAAAGTTTTGTACTATTCTAACACTACTATCATTAGCTCATGTCTCTTAACCCTTTCACAATTGCAGGGGCCATATATTAATTTCATATACATACTGTAACTGTGAGATTTCTTAATGTATCCTCACAAAAAACTGGTAAGATTTTGTTAAAGATTATAAGTATCTTGTTCACAAAGAATGACATAATTTTAATTGTTTCTACTAAATATATGTTATTTAACTATTGTAGTTATTTGCACTCAAACTCTTAATAGTTCAAGTGCAAAGTGATTTTCATTTTAAGTATAAAAATACTTTTCTTCATCTTATAGTTTTTGTATTTCATTTACATAACCTCTAGAATCTTCTAAATGAATATCAAAAGTTTCTTAGGGTAAATGTTTATATTTTATTTTTAATTTTTGCTACCATATCACTAACCATACATATTATCATCAATATACAGTGGAATAAAATGTTTCAAGTTATGAAATAGAAAAAATGTACATACTTTATAATTTGTCATAGAATATTTTAAAAGATCTGCTTTTTCTTATATTCATAATTTCAGGTCCTTTACTTTTTACATATAGTTAATTTTTAATTTTCCTTTCCTGTCCTTTACCTTTTATTACTCATCTCAGGACAAGTCAGTGGTGCATTCTGGGCATAATTACAGTAAAGATGTTCAAGCCTTCAGCAAAATTATTTTCCCCTTGTGCAAGACCTTAAGCCTTGAGAGCTGATGCAAAGTATGATGTATATTTAAAAAATGTTTAAACCTTTCAAGTATGCATTTTAAAACATAACTAAGTTATAAAAGATATAAATACAATTTAACTATCTCTATACCTATAACATATTAAGCTAAGAAATAACCTGGAGATCAATCAGCCAACAATACTACAAACAGTTACATGTACCAGGTAACGACAACTGTGTCCCAATTTCAAAATAACCATTGTTGGCTTATAGTGTAAAATTAGTTCTTTCTGATGACTATAAACATATATATATGTAGCAACTACATTTATGTTATAAAGCTCAAGCAAATATATAAAGGGTGGGTGTTGTGCCCATTAGGGGTTGACATAATTTATTACCTGTTTCTACTCCATTCAGTTAGAAGACTTTGAAACTTACATGTCAATAGGGCAAGTTATTGCACTTAATTGTCTAGACATACATGAGTGACATTACACAAGTCAAGTGTGAAAGTTGATATTTTTCATAACTTGTGGGTCATGTAACAACACAAAACTGAAATTTAAGTTTTTTTAAAAGTTTCTTTTGAAATATAAGAAATAAAACTTAGATAACATAATACTTTGAATTATAACATACATTATAATGTTAATTTCATTCACATATATTGATATTAAAGTTGTTTAATTAAATTTTCAATGTAACTCAGTGACTTGTGTAGAAAAGTGTTTAAAGGAGTAACTGTCATGAAAGGATTAACCAAGATTTAGGTAGAATTTATCTTGAGCTATGTGGTTTATAGATAAAGTTGCTTAAGTACAAAATAATTACAAAAACTTTTATCAAACCTCAGTTAATAAGCTTTTTCTTTGCTGTTTTCAAAAAATGGTGTAAAGGCACCAGCCATAGAACTTCTGTCATTGGTAAATAGTGGAAGAACAGTGATCAATGTTTGCAAAAAAAAAAAAGGACTAACATACTCCAGAAAAACAATAGATTTTATTTAAACCCAATGTTTCAGCTTACGCCTTTCTTGAGGGTTACAGCATCACATACAAGTACAAACTGATAATTGAAAAGAAAACATATAACAATTTAAACCTGAACTAATGGTAGAGGAATCATGTATTACCACATGCACATTGAATGGAGTTCAAATGACTTAAGTGACAGAAAACTGCAATTACTTCTCTTTGCAGGATTGAATCAAGAGAGACTCTTTGAATTTATGGTCACGAAAACTATTATAATTTGCTAAGAGTTTAATGTTAAAAGGTGTTTTGTCAACTGTACCATGCTCCTTAAAAATTGTTCTCTGGTGGCCTCTTTAGAATCCAGATTTCTGTTGACATGGATATGTTTCATATAACTTTCATGGACTGTAAGTTGGTTGAAATAGCATCTAGTACTGGTGGAAGATACCTAAGTTGTTGAAAGTTAAGTCAGTATTTAAAACAGTTGTGACATTGTGGACAGCTGTGGCAACAGTACTTAAATATTCATTAGTCTGGTTTGAACTTGTTGATTCTGCTTTGTTTCTTGTGGTTTCTGAGTTTATACAAGTTTTTCTTGGGGGTAATATGTTGAAGAAAGTGCAAAATGTGACTCTGGAAAGTGTACACTTGAATTTATGACTTGTGTCGTAGAACATACAGAAGTTGTGGACATCTGTTGGAAAGCTAAGTCTGTTGTAAATGTTCACCAGACTGCCCTTGAAACCACCAACATTTGTATTAGATTAATGTCCTTTTATGTTTACACTGAGCAGGGCAGTGGTATCACTACACGCTATTGTCATTAGTAATATGATATTGAAATAGTTAAAAGACAGAGTATTTCTACTCATGATTCGTTATGATAACGAAGCTTTCCTCATAAGTACACAACTAATCCTCATGATTGTTTTCACATCCACAGATTACTTTTACAATGGACACTAAATACATGGAGATAAAGATAAAAATATTAAAATTACTAATGTTTCTGTGATTCGTGAGAGGTATTGGTTTTTGCTTTCTCTCACAAATACCATAAAAATGCATCTTAGACTATTCATATTTTCAAATGTTTCTGGGCAAGGATCTTTAGACCTTATTACCTTACTTAGCAGGATGCTTCATTATAAGATAATCACTGATCTTTGCAGAAAAGAACACTGAATAATTTCTAGTTATGACCCTGATATATAAACTTATTTTCATGTTCTTAACATAGCTGATACATCTTATGTAGTTTTAAACATGTAAACCTTTGAGCTAGTGCTGTTCATTATGACATTCAAGTTTTTTTAAAGCAAAATCAAATTGCTACTTCATACATGCCTGTATAGCTGAAAAAATAAGTAAAAATGAAGAAAGTGTTAATTTAAAATCCATATGATAATATGTTTAGTGTATTACATGTTTCAATATATAATTAAATTAGTTCTGGATATTCCCACTGTTTCTTTCTAGGTGGCTCTCCATACCTTGCATCAAAGATAAATGAAGCAAAAGATCTTCTGGACTCTGGAAAAGGAAAGAAATGATAGATAGGACTATATTTAAATTAACTAGATTTTAATAGTAGTGTACATAGTATTCAGTTTCATCAATATCTGTTAATAATTAGTAATAAAATATTACAAGCTCTTTATCCTGTGGATGTTAATTTTTTGTGTTGAACCTCTATACACTAGAAAATGATGCTACAAGAAGAGTATAGTCTTGTCATGTGACACTGAGAAATAGTATTAAAGTGAGCATACATGTACAATCAGTGTGATTGGAAATACAAGAACATTCCTAAAGAATGAATATAGTTAGTTTTATATTATCTTAGGAAACAGTTTTTAAGTGGATTCAATTATTAGAGCCAGAAATAGTGACCAGTCTTAAAGAAAAGGATACAATGAATGTCACATTCCATACGGGAACAGTCTTAAAGTGAGATTATATTAGTGATGATTAGTAAGTTACTATATATATACATACGAGTATCAATTAGTGTCCTGTAAAATAATTTATTTATCAAAATTACAATTCAGTCGATCAATGTGAGAAAAATAAAGTAGTTGAATGTAATTGATTAATGAGTCTAACAGTTCATTGATTAGCAAGTTCCACTAATTGCCCAGTTCTAATGGATATAAGAAAACAGTCCTAAAGAAAGAATGTAGTCAATTTTGTAAGGAAAAGTCTATAATACAATCAGTGGTATTTACAAAAAAAAATTCTAAATATAGAATTGTTTCATATACTGTTAAAGAAACAGTCTTATAATGATATTAGATATAAAGTCAATTTCATATAAAATAGGAAAGTAGAAGTATCAATTAAAGCTATTGTTAGTAGGAGAAGGAAACAATCCTAAAGGAATAATGTAGTAGTTTCAAAGTACACGTAATCTCATTCAGAATTTGGAAAAGTATCAAAGAAAGAATATACAGTTGATGATCAAAATGTATTTAAAACTAAAGAATGAACTTGGTTGACATCTTTAGAACTAAGGGCTACTTTAAAGAAATGTTATTGTTAAAGAAGAATACCTGTTGTTTTTTTTTAGGGCTTTATTATAAAGACAGCCATAAAGTATGAACACAATCAGTATTATGTGGAGTTATAGGAATAGTTCTAAGACAAGAATAGATACAGTGTTGCATAAACTTAAAAAAAAAAAAGTGTACAAAATCTGAATTGTAAAAATGTTTTTTGAGTTACCTTGTATATTATAAAACCTAGCCAATAAGTATTAACCATCTCTAACTTTACATACAAGAATGGGTTAATGTTAACCACCATACATGGAATATAAATCTTTAAAGTTAAATTAGATACCAACAAAATATTTTTAGATCTGTGGTGATAATTTTTTTTTACATTTGCTTATGTATGGCTGAATTGGAATCTTAGAATTTTTTTTAAATGGATACGTTAGCAAAGAATATTAAAAACTCATTTATACACAATTTACATTATTAGACTCTGTTAATAACTTATGTTGTTATTTAATTGATGTTTTATTTTACAAGATGCTGTTGTTTCCCCTTATTTCTGAAGAGAAAACATAAACTGATTTAGAGGATCATGAAAAGTACATACAGTATATGTTGGCAATGCATTCAGTTGTGGATTTTTATTTTATGAAGAATTTACAAGAATCATAATTCATGATGTTTTAAATGTTTGTAGCATTAGTAAACACAATTATTTTACGGTGCACCACACGTTAATGACAAGTAATTTCTAACAAAGATCTTACTGTCAAGAACGGCATGAGTGTCCAGACTTTTCCAAAGGAATCATTGATTTTTTTTATCTAATTATATGCAAACATTAGCAGGTAGTAATTACAACTGTTTCAACTTATGGCAATTACAACATAGATAACCGGCACTTACATTATTAACAGTTTTAAATTTTGAGCAGTTATTAAAACTTATGAGTAGTATTATTTATATGTGCTCAAATGATTACAGTCTCTGACCTCAGAATGTTTTGCTGATTTCTTTAGTGTTTCGGTATTTTCACAGTATCCTTGATTTTTATAGGAGAGTCAGAATCTTACTTGAGTCAAAACATATGAGCCCAAATCTCAGCACTGTTTCTTTGTTATAGATACTTCAACAACTTAAGGTTTAATAAAACATTCAGGTACATGAAAACATGCACTAGAGATACTTGAATTATACCTATAATTGTTATTGAACTTTGCAATCTAAGAAAAGGAAAATTTGTTTACTAATTCTTGTTTTGTTGTTTTCTTTTAGGTGTGTAGTTAATTGTGTGGTAAAAATTGATAGCTTACCATGAATTGCATATAAGATATAGAGATAAAGTTAAAAAGAAATGTTGTTTTGCATTTTCAGGAAAGGTATGTAATAAATCAAGAAGTCAAGGAACAAAATAAAAAAACCAACAATTTGCTCTTCAGGAATCAAATAGGGAAGTTTATCACAAGATCCTATGCTATGAGCAACACAAGTTAAACAACAAGTTTTCAGAATAAAATGAAAAATCTTTTCAGGGAATAAAAAAACCACATAATCGGTATTAAAAAGGGACTAATTGTAAATATAAGTTGTTAAAAGCACAATTTTTTGTCTGTTGGATTGAAACTTAAAACCTACACAATGAGATGACATTCTTCTTTTAATTAAGTTTAATTGTTCTATACATTTTATGATGGATTGTATCATTGTAGAAAATATGTACATGCATCTAGTATTTTCAAATTGATAGAGCCATAAATGTTCCCATTTTATTTTTGTGTTTTTCTGGTATACTAAATTTAAATATTTCATAACTTGAATAATCTACTTATATTTTTTAGAAACAAACAAAATAAACCCCAGTTGCTCCAGATATTATAAATGTTTTATAAGGATGATTTGAATAACAATGAAAATTTAAGGCATTTTTTCCGAACTAATATATATATACAACAGGTAAATGTTTTTTTGTTTAGATTAATTCATACTACTTGTTAAACATCAAGCACCTTTACTTTACAGTCAATAAAAATGTTTTACCAGGTTCGGTTTAACTCGTTAAAAAATTAACAGATGGAAAAGCATATTCGTCTGTTCAAACATACTATGATTTGATTAGGTGATGAAAAAATAAATTAACAACAATAAAAAGGGTAAAAAATCGCAAAGTATAGCATTTAACTCTAACACTCATAATTTTTTTATAATGAATTTGTTATAGAAATATGTGAATGAATCTTTGGTGATATTCATCATTACCTTTAGGTAAAATATTACCGACATTTATAAATAAAAAATCGTGGAATAAGTCAACATCATAAGTTTTGAAAGCTTTTAGTTTTATTTTATCAATATTTACATCTGTTTCAATCTCATCAATCCACAAATCAGATTAACCCCAGCGAATACATCTATCCATTAATAATTTTGAAAAGCGGGTCATGTTATGCCTGTTTCCTTATTTAAAACTGTTGAGAGTATTGCACCCTTTTTCGTGTAATAAGTACAGCCATGATGCTTGGATAATTATGTGGAAAATTAAAAAGCATCAGCATTTTTTATGTTGCGCCCCACTAGTTTTGCTTTTTAAATGCAGGATAAATTAAAACCTTACTTAAAAACTGTTGACTTTCAAGTTTCATTCTTAACGTTTTCCTTCCTATGTGTCCTATCTAGTAGGTAAATATTTTTTCATAAGGTGAAATACTTCAGTTTCAAGAAGTTAATCATTCTACAGTTCTAAAGACTGTCCGTAAGGGGATTTGCTATAAATATATGTCTGTATAGCCTTATTAAAATGTTATATATTAATAATGATATGAGAATTATTTCTAATATTAGTATTTTAGAATATAAGCCCAGAATTAGATAATTTAGAACCATACTAATATTTAAAATAAACTATTAATGGTTGTTATTTGAATTAAATTTGTGTTCTCTAATTTTACATTATGATTAGTCGTCTTTAAGGTTAGTGTTAGTTGATAATTATATTTTTACCCTAAATAATTGTAATGTTATTGATTCAATTTCACAACATTTGTGTGAACTCTTTTTTTTTTTTTTATGTAGATAAATTAATGCAGAAATGAGAATTTTTTGTGGTGTTTGTTATTATTAAGTTTTACGTAGTATGTGCTGCCCTCTATTCTATTAATTATAAAATAATATTGTAAATTTACTAAAAATCGATATACCTGTTTTATAAACGCTCATTTATCTTCAGAAGCTATTTTTTACAAATTAAAAATTGAATAATGTTTTTCCTAAAATCGATCCCTAGAGAACAAGAGTAGGGTGTGGTAGCGCTCACTGTCTATAAAGCAAGCTGTTCGGTGTAAGCGCGGTTGGGGTTGAAAACGCTCATAATCACAATTGTATTACTTATCTTTGCGATAGGATGGCAACAGGAGCTGAATCTCCCTGTAAGTAAATCTTATCTTGTGGCCAGTCATTTTTGCTAGATTATCGTTATCTTACTATTTACATATTTTATTTAGCTATTTTAAAAAGAACCTACAATTTTTAAAATTAAAAACTGTGTCTGTTATACTTTTCTCTGATGTTCATGCTGACTACTTTATTAGAACAAATGAATAAACTATTAGAAAAGTAAAAGTTCCAGTTTTTGAATAACGTAATGACCAATTAACCTATTATTTATAGTATATTCTTTTGTATTCTCAACTGAAGAGTGTTGATTATATTGTCTCTTATGTGGAAGATGCAAAAGCTGTTTTATAATAACTAATATTTGTTTCTATTTAGTGAAACGGTTAACTTAAAGTGTCCCAAGTATTATTGTACAAACTGGTGGCAAAATAAGGTTTTATGATTCGTATGTTTTACCATCACAGTATTCCAACCAAATGTCATAATAAATTCGTTTAAAAGATGTATTTTTTTTTAGTATAACTCATCTTGGTTGTAAGAATCTTGGTATAAAAAAGAGAGAACTACATATTATTTTAAGAGTATGATATCTTATTTTGTGTCAGTATACGCACTTTGCATTCTTGATTGTTATTATCATCTACTGGAAGCTAGGTTCACGTTGCTTCTCATGCAATTAAAATATAGTGGATTTACCTACTTCTTGTCCGATTTGTTATAATTTTATTATAATTACAAATTGTTAAGCATGTGAAATATCTGCGAAGCACTTAACACAAACTTGTTTCACAGTCTCAAACTGCTATAAATAGCGAGAATGTCCACGCAAAGCAATGGTTATTTTTTTACGTCTGCTGCATCTGAGTCTTGGACTCTCGGTTGGACATAATTTGCTGGTAATTCACATTTTAATTTTATACACGATCTTTTATTCGGTGTCCTGTTACAGCAGTAAACATAATAAGCTGATTATATTACAGTATACTTACATACAATCATGTTAATTTAATTTTAATATTGATATCTTATTGGAAATACACCTAATATAGACGTATGACATCTGAAAAAGTGAAATTGTTATATTATTACATATTTGCTGAGGTTATGAAAATGACTTTTTTTATTGGAGTTTGTTTGCTATTAAAAGTCACGTAATTAATTTTTCCTTGCAATATTACGATGTTTTCGCATTATGTCCATAGTTAATTCAAATTTTGCTTTCCGTGACAGTGGCCTACTACTAACCGATTAGACTGACAGTCACGTAGTTTTTTCATGTATTTGTTAGCTTAATCGTTGTAACATTGGTCTACTGTCAATGGCTACCTGTGATTAAACCAATTGTAGGTCTGATATATGATGTTACTGTATGTGTAGATATGTCATAATTTCTAAACTATTTAAGCACTTGAAACGTCAGTTTTTCGTAAATTTTGAAGTTTTATAGAATTAGAATACTGATAACACATAGTTTTACTTACAATATAAATTAGGAATACCTAAGTGCTGCACTGTATAAAAATAATACACATGCAAGCCTTTAAATTAATTAAATCCAATATTTTATGTACTGGACAATATAATGTCAATTAACTCCATTTTTATTTGCCATTGAAAATTACTCGTAGGTAAGGAATTTGGGAGTATAAACATCAAAGATATACTGAAATTTGAGTTTTTGCATATTAATATCAAATCTTTACTGGTTGTTTTGTGTGCAAAGAAAACTAATAAAAGAAGACATTGTTGAAACTTGATTTTCTTTTAAATTTACAAACCGCAATTGTATAATTGTCTGAAATTTCAAATTTTTAAAGTATTTCTTATATCTTGGTGCCTAATCGTTTGCTGGCATGTGAATACGAACGTATTCTTCAACGTTTCCAGGCAATCAGTTTTTGCATCCCGTTATACGCCTAAACAGTATTATAGTTACGTGCAATTAATATTTGACAAGCCAAGAACACTTGTGACTCATTTTATCACGTACCTATGATCCACAGCATAAAACTTTTTCGGTGTTTTACTAGCGTTTTAACACTATGTTCATCGTGCAGTGAGTCCATTTCAGTTGACAAGTTTTGCATTTTTAGTATTTATTAGCAATAGCAGTTAGATTTCCTTTGTTTTTTTTTGTTTTGAAGTATACATTTTTTATATGGTGGTTTAGCAGTCATAAGATAGCTACTTTCTAGTTGTTGTTTTTTAACATTTTTATGCCAACAAGAATGATAATATACTTAGTTCTTTTGTAATATATGGATATTTGTCGATTCATTTCATAAGTATCAGTTACACGTTTATCAACAGGAGTAGCCATTTTATGTAATTGATAAATTGTGTGAGTGATGTGAACAACGAAAACGCCTTCCGTACTATTAATATCAAATATAATAATGCCCTGAAGTTTTTATAGTGAGAAATATCTTATAGTTATATCAATAAAATATTATTTGTAACGTATTCTGTCGTTCTTTTGAATTATTTGGTAAAAATAATATTGAGTTCAGCCCACGTAACGATAACGAATAAATATTTCTTCTATGACGTTTCGACAAGCTACTTTCACTTTGGCAAAAGTTGTAGGCCTAAGTTTACAAATAACGATCATATCGAAATAAATGTTGTCTCAGATTAAAATTGACTCATAATCTTCTATGTCGCTAATGGTAACACGTTCAACTAACAAATAAACTTACTTCTACAATCTACGGCCGTTTGATATACGCGATAACTCGCATTACTTATAGTAATAAAACTTAATAACTTTTCTGACACTTACTTGAATCACTAACTCATTATTCACTGAATAATTTATTAACTGAACTGAATCATCAATGATTACTCATATGTATACCTTGCCTTCTATATTTTTAACGAAGCGTCTCGATTATTACACCTTACTGAACTTTCTAGATTTTGCATAACCATGATTAGCATCCTCCTCTAGCAAACATCTAAATTTAAGCACAAAAACCACATTACAACAATATGCTGTAGGGACTAAGGAATTAGTGGTTAGGTAGCTGAAGATTGGAAATTAAGATTTTGGATGACCGAGAGATTAACTAAGATTGAAAAAAGGTTAGATAATCTTTGTTAATTTATCAGGTGGATGAGTTGTTGTTTAAGTATTGTCACTATTTATATTTAGTAACTCTGCGAGATTGTGTGAGGTCATTGTATTTTGCTACAATTTATACATAAAGTTATGAAGCGACAGAGTGAGAGAGAGAGTAGGTCTTGCTCGAGTATTTCTTTTTATTAACTTATTTTTAATACATAGTAAGAGTTGGTACTTTAGCAAATTACTTGTGCTAGATCTAAGAATTATTGAGCATGTAAATATAGAACACTTGAACCAGCCTAATGAATTATGCACTTGAAGTTATTCTCCACAACAAGTTTTAAGTCAGTTGCCAAATGCGAGCACAGGATTTTTCCAAGGTGTCTCATAATCGTAGAATTTTCAAGAATCGGGATTTTGAGCTATTTTAATAGAAAAATTCGGACATCTAATACGATCTGATAAATTCAATTAAACAGTGACATTATATTAGGGGGTGGCAGGGATAAAACTTTACATGTAAAACTGCCCAATACCGAGAGACTTCTGAAATCTACCTTAGTGACAGTTTCGAGATTCACTTTAGCATGTTTTTGCAAGGATTCTCAAACTTTCTCAGCACAAGGCTTTTACAATATTTCGCATGCTGACTGAGACTCCTCTCGCCCAATGAACCTATAGATACTGAGTATTTTACTTTCATTGTAAATAACGTGTCTTAAAGAATGAATAAAAAATAATTTTAAAAATAACAATATTGTGTATTTGGTACAGCCTCCAGAAACTTTCTTGGAGTTCCCAGTTTGTGTTATAGAATTGATATTCCAAAAGAAAAAAAAACATATTGTATACCTATAACCTTGGATAATAGTATACTTATAATAAATTCAGTTTGGCGCTGGTAGCGTGCGTGAAGTTTCTCGAATGATCATGAATTTACGAGGGAGTCCTAGTGTGTTCGAGACGCCCTCTTCTTTAGTATATAAGTCTGGCAGAGAAGCCAGCGATAGATAGATAATTAAAGAAGCGAACAGTAGCGACTGTAATATAAAGTATGTGTTTGTACTCGTTGAAAGAAAAGTTATCGAGATTGTGAATCGCTGTGATTTATAGCGTGTATTATAAAAG
>NW_013672407.1:25481-28276 GCF_000517525.1 Limulus polyphemus
TGGAAATTAACAAACAAGCAGATATGCAACATTATGATGGTATAATAAACGTGTACGTTGACTGAATTTGTTTACACAAAGTTTTTTTTGCAATTAAATTCTTTCCAGTTGGGGATAGTTTGCTTTCGCGGGCGATGCTCTAAAATCAGTTCTTGTGGGCATTTTATTTTATCCATGTATCACATTAGCTTTCACATACTTTAAAAAAGTACTCGTTTTGTGGACTTTGAATAATAACTCTCACTCAGACGAGCTATATATATGGATGTCAGTTATAAAGGAAATTTCAGGAAAACTTATAAACATAAAGATTGGTGTTGAAGATATTCATGCGATACAAAACTATTGCCAATATAACAAGTAATTTTTAATAAGACAACATCTAAGATAAACAATCAAAGCAATTGATTTATAAAGGGTTGTTTATGATTTATGGTTACAATTTGCGTAACCAATCGCCTCGCTCAGGCAGTTCATGCGGTCTATGACTTCACACAATAAAAGTCCTGATTTTCTTGTGGCAATTCAGTTGGTGTATGATGATTTGCAAGTGATGATACCTGAATTTGATCCTTGTTGGAAGTCATTACAGGACATTCCCCTATACCGTGATTACAAAAAGCATACATGATACAAGTTTTAACGTTTCGAATAAATTGATATTTTAGTGTTGAACCGTGTCACTTAAGTAAGGGAAAAATTAAATTTCGGATTACAAGCAGTTCTATAACCTAACATAGCCTGGTGGTTAAGGCGCTCGAATCCCCGTCACCGAACATGCTCACCCTTTCAGCCGCGGGAGCGTTGTAATGTTACGGTCAGTCCCACTATTCGTTGGTAAAAGAGTTGACAGTTGATGGTGTTGACTTGCTGCCTTCCCTCTAGTCTATCACTGCTAAATTAGGGACGGCTAGCGCATATAAAACTTCAAGTAGCTTTGCGCGAAATTCGAAACGGACAAATAAGTGCCTTGCCATCGGAAGTAATGCAAGAACACAGCGGTCTAGTACAGCTAAACTAGGAATCTCTCTTGGACTCCAAACGATATAGCTAAAACGGATATAATTTTACTAAAACGACATGCTAGCCTTATTCAAAAACATCTCCTACAATAGAAAGCCAAGCTATGCCAACTGTTTAAAGTTTACAAGTGGTATCTAGCACGTGCATATGACAAATTGGACGAAGGTTATGTTTACTTGTGTGTCTGTAAGAGTTCTTGCCATTTAAAATTGTCGGCTTTGTAAGACGGACTGGACACCATCTAGAACAAAGCGTCCAGTTACACGTTTAAGTCAATATACCATTTCCTCCGTAAGATACAAATAGAAACGGAAACTCATGCTATACCATTCACAGATATCTTTTTTTTTTCTTTTTGTGTTTTTGGGTTGCTCAAATGGGCTTTCGGAAGTCTTATTCTCGCGCTCTATTGATGGACTTTGGAAATAATCATGCACCACGATAGTAGTTCATAATAGGGATCGCATGGAATTGCACAAAACCCTAATAGAACGTTCGGGCAAAAAGCGCCTTAAACAGTAAAGATTCAGTTCAAACAACACTTTAAAACATCTACTATTGACTGATAAGGCTGTACACATAAAAATGCACAAAAAGTACACATATTAGAATTATTGCACCTAAACTTTTTGTAAAATACTAAATACGGCACAGCGAAGGTCGTAGGGATATTGAAAAGTCGATCTGTTTCTTCTATATTTTACATAAGCCAAAACTTCATAATTCTAGAGTAAACGATGTTATCATTACCACTTGAAGTTAACTTTTTGACAAATATCTTGTGTTCCTTTAAAAATCTTAAGTACTGGGTGAAATAGGAATTACCTGCCAATAATAGATGAACGTTGCATGACAGTAAAATGTAGATACTCAACTCTTTGTACACTATGCAATCGATGTCTTTAGGAGACCAACTCCAATATTATGTATGAAGTGAAGAAGTAAAAATAGCAACAACATCAATACACATAATATTAAATTTTATTACACATATTCATATAATAATTATTTTAAAAGACACGAAAGTTTATTTAAAGTGGTGTTCTAGATATATATGTTTTATATGAAAAGGCTGCTTTTCTACTTGTACAATTTTATACGTGCTGCAACGAATTTGTTGTTATTTATATTTATTTTAATATCAACGTTTGTTTAAATTAAGTTCATATTTACAAACATATATAGCTTATACTGTTAAATATGTATTGCGCAACTCCCGCCTATTCTTCAAAGTTGTAGAAGATTCTCGAGAGTAAGAATCAACAGTATATGTATATACGTAAACGCTTAAATGTAGCTCCGTATTGCTACATAATCTTAATTTTCTAGAAAACCTTCCCACGCCTATAAATATAACCAATGCGCCGATTCAAAAGAGAGTATCTATTATTAGTTCGCTATAGTCAGTGTGCTATACACTTTGGAAGCTATAACTGTGAGTGTTATAACGCTTATCAACCGGAAAACTTCGGATATTTGACCAGGAATATTTATAAATTTCGAACATTACAACTCATTTAACTTCAGTGAATTCTCATCCGACATTAGTACTTTTACGAAAACATTACCTAACGTCACCGGTGGAAAAATCGGTGTATGAACAGTGAAGACAACAGAGATAGCTAGCTTCCTGATAAGCAAATCGTACCTACATCAATTCGTAATTAACTCGCTCATCGTGAACCCTCGATAAGATGTCAAGGAAGTTCCAGACTAGAAAGAAGACTATGTTGCTTGTAACTTTGTGAAACTTTTGTTTATTAATCATTGTT
>NW_013672407.1:28558-31462 GCF_000517525.1 Limulus polyphemus
TATATTGTATGTAAGTTTGTGAAACTTTTGTTTATAAATCATTGTTTGTAATAACCGTTATTGTAAATTGTATTATTGTGTGTATATTAAAACGTATTTGTGTTAAAAAGAATACTGTGTGCATCAATCTTGTTGGCAAATATCATAAACTGACTATATATCGGTTTTTACTTAACTGCTAAATCCAAAGTATAATTTAACTACTACATTCAAAGTATCATTTACTTCGGTTTCAGACCATTTAAAATTATAATATGTAACATAATAAATTGGGGGCTCGTATCCGAGATCTGAATCAGAGACAAAATTCGATCTAAATCAAAATTTCAATCACAATTGAATTAATATTTATCAGTGCCAACAAGATTTGATCATGTCTGATTATCAAGATTTTCTTGAATCACCCTCCCTTGGACAACTAGAAAAATATAACAAAAATGAATTGCTCGAAATTGCCAAAGTTTTATAACTAGAATTTAAAAAAAGCGTATTATCGAAATACTAGTTGATGATGATTTGTTGCCCGAGGAAGCATTAGAGGAATACTATAGTGTGCCTACTAGCCAATCAGGGTTGAGTGATAAAGATAAATTAGAGATCAAGCTAAAAACTCAAACAACTTGAGCTTGAACAAGCTCATATTAAAGCTGAAAGAAAAAATAAACATCTCGAAGCCGATAAAGAGAAAGAACAAGCTCGTATTGAAGCTGAAAGAGAAAATAAACGTCTCGAAGCCGATAAAGAGAAAGAACAAGCTCGTATTGAAGCTGAAAGAGAAAATAAACGTTCGAGGCCGAAAAAGCTCGTTTTGAAGCCGAAAAAGAAATTAGGCTGAAAGAAATGGAAATTGGATTCAACACTGATCGACCAAGGTAAAATGACAACTTTGAACTTAATCAATATGTTAAAGTACCATCGTTCAATGAAAATGAAGTTGATAAATATTTCTAACATTTTGAAAAGGTTGTCCAAACCATGGAATGGCCCACCGAAAAAATGGTCATTATTATTACCAAGTATTTTAACTGGTAAAACACAAGAAGCTTATGCCGCTCTCTCTCTCTAAAAGAATGTGCGAATTATGATAAGGTTAAAGCAGCTATTCTCAAAGCATACGAGTTAGTACCGGAAGGTTATCGCCAAAAATTTCGAGGTTATCGCAAACAAGATAATCAAACTTATATGGAAGTTGCCCACGAAAAACAGGTTTATTTGATCGATGGTATAATTCGATGCATATTGGCAATAGTTTCGACAAACTAAGACAATTACGTCTAATTGAGGAATTTAAACGTTGTGCAGATGACGACTTCAAAACTTACTTAGATGAAAAAAAATTGAAACACTACAGGAAGCAGCTGCTCTTTCCGATTACTACACTTTAACACATAAAACCACTTTTCATAAAAAGAAATTCCTACCATCTCAACAAAAACCTGTAACTTGTCAATCCACTAAAGTTGAGGATTCTTCTAAAAAATCCAGCTCCTCTAATTCGAAATCTTTGACAGTCAGGATAAAACTTCTTTAAAACAATCAAGGCTTGTCTGCCATTGTTGTAAAAAACCTGGTCATGTTATGTCCGATTGTTGGTGTTTGAAAGAGAATAGGAAGCAACACCCACTACGTTTGTGTCCACATATGGAAGTAATTTCACCAGATCACCCAATGTTGTTGATTTGGCCACTGATATAAAGGCTGAGGTAATAAAAGAGGAATTTAGACATTTTGTGTTTGTTGGTTCTGTGTCTTTGACAAATGACACTGTCAATCCCATACACATACATATTCTACGTGATACTGGGGCGAGTCAATCATTGTTGTTAGAAGGTATATTGCCTTTAGATTCGAGTCCTGCCACTGGTGATTCTGTTAATGCTCAGGGTATTGAGAGTGGCTTTGTTAATGTTCCTCTTCATAACATTTATTTAGCATCAGACCTAGTTTCGGGACCAGTTGTGGTTGGAGTAAGACCTACTTTGCCAATTAAGGATGTATCATTTGTTGTCGAGAAACAATTTGGCTGGAGGAAAAGTTGTTGCCGAACCTAAAATGGTTAGTGAGCCGATCACTGTTTCATCTAAGGATGATGTTGTCGTTGAGGAGAATCTCGATGTGTTTCCCCTCGTGTGCTATGACTCGAGCTCAGGCTAAAAAATCTAGCCAAAATCAAATGATAGACATGGATTCAGAAAACGATATTATAGATTTATCTCAGACATTTTTTGGATCCGACAAGGATCTTGTGGATAAATGTCCTACTGATGATACCTCGGTGAGTGACAATTATGGACATGAGGAATCTGATTCACCTGGTGAAGTTCCATTTACTAAAAGTAAACTGATAGCTGAGCAAGAGAAAGATTTGCAGATCTCTTCACTATTTAAATATGCACTCCCAAAAGATGAACTGGAGAAAGTACCAAATGTTTTTTTTTTAAATGGTGTGTTATGAGGAAATGGAGACCTCCATATGTGCCAGCTTCAGAGGACTGGGCTATTGTTTATCAAATCGTTGTTCCCAAGCATATCGTTCTGAAATATTAAAAGTTGCCCTTGAATTCCCCTTGGGAGGTCATTTAGGTGTCAACAAGACATGTGACAAAATTACGAGATATTTCGTTTGGCTAAAAATTAGGCAAGACGTTTCTCAGTTTTGCAAAACTTGTATTACCTGTCAGTTAATCGGAAAACATAACCAAAAATTCCTTTTGCGCCTTTGAAACTTATCCCAGCTTTTAAAGAACGTAAGTTCCGTCCTGAGGACATGGTCTTAGTATTGTTACCCACTATGGGATATCTAAAGAAAGAAAGAAAGAGACAGAGAAAGACAAAGAAGGAATGGAAGAAAGAAAGAAAGAAAAAGAAGGAAGGAAAGAAAGAAAAAACACACACACACAACAA
>NW_013672407.1:32462-39804 GCF_000517525.1 Limulus polyphemus
CTACTAAATTTAAAGTATCATTTAGTTCGGTTTCAGACCATTTAAAATTATAATAGTAACAGCGCTTAGTAGGGGTTGTGTCTTAGTCTAGGTATATATTTGCCCATCGCTATGCATTATACATAGAGAACTTAGTTACAAAGAAACTATAAATGCTCACTATATTCTCAAACAATTCTCCATGACAATTTCCAGCTTCAGCTTAACATTTTACATCTCGAACTAATGTGATCAAGTAACCAATAGCTACAGTAAATCATAATGAACCATATCAACTAGCTATGCTTACTATCATTACAATGTATAAGATTAGCTCCATATCAAATAATCGTTTGCCTAGAGTTGATCATAAAAAGCCAACAAACAAGACTAAGAAAACCATGT
The DNA here is from genome assembly GCF_000517525.1 of Limulus polyphemus. Lineage (NCBI taxonomy): Eukaryota > Metazoa > Arthropoda > Merostomata > Xiphosura > Limulidae > Limulus > Limulus polyphemus. The sequence goes on from NW_013672407.1 coordinate 32,847, forward strand.
GATCTGATGCTTCAAAGTTTTAATACTGTGCTTCATAACAGCCAGTGTTGAAGTGAGAATGCGCTACCCTAGTCACTATTAAAAGACTGTGATCCAAGACCTGTTGTCACAGTAACTGTTTTTATTTCAAAGAATCTTAGTTGTTTGGTTGAATCATTATATTCCCGTTTTTAAAAGTTACTTCGTTGGTGATGATGTAGATAAACTCATGCGAAAGAGAGAGAACAAAATTAAACAGTTTAAAAATCTTGAAATATTTAGTTATCGGTATGCATCTTGTAATGTTGCATGTCTAAACCATGTAATAGATGCGCCACATTACGTCAGCTAAAGTTGCATTCTATCAGTTCTGCAGGAATTATGTATTTGTTTATGCTTGACAGTAAAAAATAAATAGTTATGTTGCTTGCGAAATTGTGTCTTCACAGTTTGACTGTACACGTGTTGTTATATAAGCTTGATGAAATATTGTTCACGTTTTAAAGACGTAAATCAGAAAGTTTTTAAGCATTTGTTTCGTGAAACTAATGAGGAATCAGCACAAACATAGCAACCAGCAGACTTGCACGTTATAATAAACATTCATTTCTATTACTCAACAGGCAGGCAAAATATATGTGTGTTACAGTAGAAATATGTCTAGCAAAACAGCCAAGGTATGTAAAGTAGATAGAACAATTTAATTTTTTCTTAATTAATAGCCCCCAGTGGCACAACGGTATGTCTGCGGACTTGCAACGCTAGAATCCGGGTTTCGATACCCATGGTGGGCAGAGCACAGATAGCCCATTGTGTAGCTTTGTGCTTAATTACAAACAACAGCAACTTAATTAATAATGAAAATATATCTCGGTGAAGAGTAAAACATATGGATAGTGGACAGAGACTGAAACATCTGATTTAATAAAATATCTTTGTTCTATATAATCTGATTAAAAACAGTAAATTGACGCGATAGTTTGGTAATTTTAGAGGCCAACAACAAACTCCGTTTATTGAAATTAAAATAACAAGTTTTTATAAATGTAACCTACTTTTACAAGATGAAAAAAAGACGGTTTTTAGTATGATGACTATTATTTCTTTCGTGTTATATCTTTATATATAAGCTGTTCTAGATAGGTAATGTTAATAGCTTGCTCTGATCGAAAGTTATCCGCCGAAAGATAAACCTTGCTGTTTATCAGACTTTACTTAAAATATTTTAAAGATAAATAAACTTTACTATGTTAAAAATATTGTTCACGATTAATTTGGCACCAGCTTGTCATGGAGAGCTAGATAATTTATATATCTATGTATACATGCGTGAAGAAAACTTTCACTTGTTACAACTCTTGGAATGATATACATATTTTCTCTTTAGCTATAACGTATGTTCTTTGTTCAGTTGCTGCAACAGCACCCAAGATGATGTCAAAACGGTTGCTATGGTAACGTGTTAGCTTATACCAGATATTGTTAGGGTTTGTAAAACTGCCTCGGGGTTTCAAGGGAGGACTATACACTAGATGCTGGGCGTATCGGAAGCATCGCCTATTCAAAGCTCGATAACATCGAGTTAAAACCCCTATCAAGCGAGACATATATATTCGACAGAGAAAGTACTTACTTACAGTGAGTGCTTCACCCGAAGTAGTTCGTAACCTCTAAGTAATATGTGCTTGATGTTTTATTTTTTCTGTAAAAATTACTACAATATAACTCAAGTGATTGGAGTATGTTTAACTTCAGAGATAGCACACGTACAGTTTTACAATATAGTTAATGTTTACAAAGACCGCAAAATATATATTAAGGGATACAACCTTCATCTAATGTGATGTGTAATTTTATATTCATACAAGTTCCTGTATGGTTCGTTCTATTGTTCTATAACACATACATATGTCCCCTGTATATTTTCGTGTTGTATAATACACTTATACAAACTACACAGACTCAAGGAGGCTTGCTTGGAACACTCAAATGATGTAACTTCTTTCTCACTTAAACTCATCATGGATTTGTTAAAGTCTTGTCTGAGTCACTGAGATGACGCAGTTTAACCATTGACACTGGAATACGGATTCAAGGAATCTCGGTTAGAGCACACAAGTGATGCTTGTACTTAAACTCTCGACATTGACACATAAACTCAAGAAATTTTGTAGCACATGTATAGAAGTCAAAACTACTCCTAATCTTCAAGTCGCTATAAGAACTCATGAGGTAACTATGGAATGCGTTTTTCAGACTTAGATCATCGTAATATACATAAGATGCTTGGATCGTAATAAAAAAAAACAAGAAGAAAAAGACAAACTGAAATATAGAGGCTAGAAATTGAATTACTTGGGAATTTAAGAATGTATTTGATGATGCGGTTTTGGTGGTTTATTACTGACATTTTTTATTCAAACTATTCTATCTTAAAGTTAAGTACTTCAGCCACTTGGAAAGGACAGTTAGCAAATTTTAACATATGCTAACAAGAGGTTATAAACCATAGAGACGGCGACATACTTTCCTTGATGATTTAAATGAAACAAAGTATTATAATGTTAGCTAGATATAACACCTGCTTGTTTAAACCACATTACATATTGTGAGTATAACATAAATGTATGTTGGGTAAAATAGACACTATTATAGTTCAACAAATACTGGTTGTTCTGTTTGAATTCGTCATTCCAGACTGCAGTGTCACGTGACATGTATGGAAGGGGAGTATCTCATTCAAGTCTTCGAGGTTCAGACGGTAGACAGACAGACGGTCTATGCTATAGTCACTAACGTTGGGTGCCGTATCGATCGGGCTGAGAGGGCGTATTATCTCATGCATAGTCTCGTGAAACAAGATTGAATTTGCGCAGTTTTAGAGCCACCATGTTGAAGCGGCTGCTAATAAAATTATTTTCAGTACAAAACAAACACTCACTACTTTTAAAACACTGATATTGTGTAGTAAATTTTTACAAGCGATCATCTTTTCATTAACTTACGTAAAATGAGCATGGAAACAAGCTCATTCTGCATGAAAAAAATGAAGAAAAAAAAACGTCCGTAACTGATTCTTCCATGAATATTGACATTTTTAAGAAAGTAGTATATATATATAAAACAATACTTATGGACAAAATGTACTTTTTACATTTCCTCAGTGGATAAGTTATTGAACAAACAAGTAAGATATAAAATAGAAGTGTTTATACTTTCTATTTCATTTACTTTTGTGTCTGAACAGAAAATAAAATACAGTCGACATCTGAGTAAATCTCAATAAAAACGTAAACAAAACAGCCAAATCGATAAATAAAAGTCGGAATTTCGAAGTCCTACACTCATTCGTGAATATATCATTCGAACGACTAAAACGAACGTTACCAATAGAATTGTAATGAATGGACAATTCCGTATTTTGTTGTTATCACCATATTTGGTCTGGTAACTGGAATAAGTGATAAAAAATTTAATAAAAGTTGGGAATATACGCAAAACCTCAGCTGGGTTATTTATTACTGACTACAGGAATGCTAGATACTGCTCATGCTTTTGGCGTATAATATATAATTCGAAAGTTTATTAATCCGGTGAAATTTTTGTTTTTAATTAAATCATGAAGCACTTGAAATTTGACACCTCTTAGCTTACATATTGTGCAAAGTTGTCAAGTACAACTGATGTGGCAAAATCACCATATTAAGTTCCCTCTTCTCGAAAATTAATGCATTTTTAATAAACTTGAACACGACGGCCAAATATATATTATATAATGATATATATGTATAATACAAGGATTCAAGATTCTTCCCTAAGAAGAAAAGTGTGCAACATTGTATACAAATATCTTGAAATCAACTTTCACACATTCTCTCTCTTTATGTCAAGTTTTAAAGAAAACTATTAACCTTTATACGAAAAAGTTATCAATAGGTGGATCAGTAGTAAGTTTACACTAAAATCTGGCGTTCGATTTTCCTCGGTGGACATAGTGTAGATAGCTCATTTGTGGCTTTGTGCTGAAACAAGCAAACACATTAGTGTTTATAAGAAAAAACAACGAATTAAAAATGGAATACCTTTTATTTTATTTTCTAAGGGTTGATGTTTGTTATTATGCACAAATCTACACGAAGAGCTATCTGTGCTTTGCCAACCACGGGTATCGAAACCCGGTTTCTAGCAGTATAAGTTCGCAGACATACTGTTGTGTCACTGTGGGGATTTTCTAAGGGAAACAGTAAGGACCGAACGTATACATTAGGTTAAAACATTAAGTTATAAAGAAGACGTTTCCACTTATAGCAACAATTATCTCAAAACAGTAAATTTTTCCATTATGAGCTTTTCAATATGCTGGTTACTATAACATTTATGTTGTGTAAGATATCGATGTTGTGAACAGCGTGTACAGTAAATATATTTTAATTATAATTTACATCATTCGAAAACATATAACTTCTTTTATCCCTTTTTTATTTCAGGTTTTCTTTTTCTTCACTAATAACATATGTTTTCAGGTTATCTTTTTCTTCATTAATAACATATGTTTTCAGGTTATCGCATAACCATATGTCCAACCTCAGTACAAAATTTTCCTAAATTGGGCGTGTGTGACCTTAATAAAAACTCGTAGTACATATAACCTTTCCTGCAATTTATCACATCTTAAGTCTATTTTCGAAGAGTAGGTAAGAAGTGTGAGCTATCTTAAGGGAAAGGTATACTGATATATATATATAACCAGAGTTAAGCACCGGCCTTATGTTTCATTCAGGTGCGAAAAGGATTAACTTGCTTACTTTTATGTAATTATATACACAGACAGGTAGAGCAAACAATCAAAACACCTGCTAATTCCACTTATTTCTATGCTAATGGGGGTGGGTAGCATGTGCAGCAGTTATCAGTGTGGTGTGATATGCAGGCATATTATATTTCCTACCTGCTTTAGTGATGTAGGAAAAAACACTTCGTGATTCCATGCTATAATGGCAGCAACATGTGGTTAAAAAGTGAAAGTCATTAAGATTACCTTGTTCTAGCTGTATTTCCTCTATTCTGTATGTTAGGTGTGTGTGTGTGTTTGTGTTATAGGAAAGTCACACTGGGCAATCTGCTGTGGCCACAGCGGGAGTATGGAACTCTGGATTTTAGCGTTGCAACTCCGTAGGCTTACCGCTGCCCTATCGAGGAACTCTGTGTTAGGTAATGTGTATTTTACCCAAGAACATATTCCAGTAACATGTAGCGTTCGGGTTAAAAAGATTGGCCCTGTAATATCCATTGCTGGCCGAGTATGATGTTGACTAAATGTAACAGCCGACCAATGCTGTGAGGGAACAAATGTCACGAGGTGACACTGTCGACTGGACATAGAAAGCGAGTTTACTTGTTGAATTCCGGCGCGCTTTCTTGAGTCATGTCTACTTGGTTTTTATCATGACTGGTTAGACAGAGATTAATCGTGAGAGTGTAAAGCTGAAGAGAGAACATCGTTCACTTGTCTACGCAGGTACGCACACTGTTCTCTGTGTGTCCAAATAAAGATTGTTTCCACTGTTCATCAAACATGTCCAATATGTTTATTTCTCACGCAACATAAAACTAAGTCAAGTTATCAGCTGAAAAACACTCCCCTTATTTTTTGAGTCTGCTGTTATTGCGAGTTTTCTTCTTTGATATTTGTCGAGAAATCTATTTTACCTGAAAAAAAATACATAGTGGCAGAGAATACAGATATACCAAGATCTTTAATATCAAAGGGCTACAAGTTGTAAAACCTCAAGAAAGTAACAATAACTGCGAAAAAAATCATTGTGTAATCTGGATTACTGCGTTATGAAACGAAGACAGAAGATAATAGCAATCAAAATCTCCTCGGAGTTCAATGTTGGACGTCAGCAGCCATAATCAAGGAAACTACGAGGCAGGTTCAGTCACTGAGGTACATTTATACATAAGTCATTCATTACTCCGAGAAACAGGTATTTTTGCATGCAATAGTGCAATTAAACAGTCTGTATTGAGGAACAATTGCAAAAGGTGATCTGATCAGATAGAAAATAGTTGAAAGACAGGGGAGGTGGATCGGAAGTGACGAGGTGTAGAAGTCGAGGCTAGAAATATGGCAGAAATGGCGAAGCAGTTGCCTCACTACTTATTTAAAGCAACCCATTTCACAATAGAGATGTGGTTAAGATTTATACTGTTTGAATTTGGTACACTTAATGCATGAAATTTAATAATAATCTTGAATTTTCCTTCTACGGAAAACTATATTCTACATCAAGAAGCAATAAATATCCTAAAAATTATTTCGATTATGAAATACTTTTTTGATTCAGGCTTAAGCGCTTATTCTAACCCTAGTGTAAACCGAGAGTTAAATGGTGTAAATCAGAAAAGAGCGAGAAACAGCAGCAACACCTTTATTCTTCGCATTATAGTTGAATATTTTATTGCTGTGTATTTTTATTATTATTATGGGAACAGGCCAAAATGCTGAAATCATTACTTACACTCTTTGACATGTAGAATTTTGTTGCGGTGTGAGTTTTATTCAAACTCAACTATTTACAATAGCTACTGCAGTAAGAATATGGGAGTTATTCTATAAAATATTTTTATTTTTCAATGTATGGGAAAGTTTAATATAAATTTGCTTTGCTTTTGGACTACTAAATTAACATACCAATTTGTTCTGATCGGCACATCTATTTTAGTTGGAGATAAATCTACAGAAAGACAGAAAATTTTCCTCGATATTGGATAGTTACCGCATCGGTATGGCTTAATATGTATAGTACATATGTGAAGAACGCCTGTACCCCAGTTTTTATATTCAGCTCTGCCTCGTTTCGCTTGCCAAAGCTAAATAAATAATCTGTAGAACCTATGAAATAGCACATTACAGAACTGTAACAAAGACGTTAACCTTATGGCAAAAATGTGACAGAAATTCAGCTTAAAGAAG
>NW_013672407.1:40804-45922 GCF_000517525.1 Limulus polyphemus
CTAGTCATCACCACCCACCGCCAACTCTTGGGCTACTCTTTTAGCAACAAATAGTGGGATTGACCGTCACATTATAACGTCCCCACGGCTGAAAGGGCGAGCATGTTTGGTGTGACGGGGATTCGAACCCGCGACCCTCTGATTGCGAGTAGAGCGCCCCCTAACCACCTGGCCATGCCGGGCCCAGAAGTAATAGTAACACCAACTTTCATAATGTGCGAAAGTACAATTCAGCAGATGATAATGGTAAATACAACATAATTGCTTATTCACAGTCATGTGAAAAGTGTACATTATCTCAGTGGGTGTCCGACCCATCGAACAGCAAAAATAACAGTGATCATAATGAAGTAGGATAACAAACCACTATTTGATGAACATAGTCCTCAGTTGCTTCAATTATGTAAATTTATCTTGATTTCTTTTTCAGAATCTATTCTAGTGGCGCAATAATACTTGAATAAGTTAGCAATGCTGACCAGAGGAAATTTCACCCTGATGCTCAACTAGAGCGGCACTAGTAGTATGCTCTGTTATTTTGAGACAGCTAATAACGTTGGTGATAATGATAATTCATCGTAGAATGCGCAGGTCCTCGAGATTCTGTTCTTCAAAAACATGATAACACTCGACCATAACACAGTTACTAGCCAGTTTACTTATCTGAATTAGTTTCTCCCACATCTTGCGAAAAGACGTCATACTTATTTCAAGACAGTTACCAGCACTCAGCTATTGGAACCAACCATCCAGTATTAGAATGGACATATGTTTTTACACATGTATTTTCTAGTGAATTCAGAATTATCTTTGTAACAGATTTACACGAATTTTTTTAGTATTTCTTCTGTAATTAAAAGTTTTAGTAGATGCTGTTTTGGCCATAATATTTGTATAATGTTTTATATTGATGTTATTGTCTACATGCATGGAGTAGTTATTCAGTAAATGCCCGAGTGTTAACAGAAAAGGTAGTGTATGAGCGGAAAAAGATGCACATGTTATTATGGTCTGTATAAGTTGTTTTGAACATTTGTTCGACAAAACATACACACATGTTTTGTATAAAAGGGCGTGCTTTTGATACAATATCTTCTGAAACAGATCAAGGCTTTGTTCAGACAATTTCTCTGTACTTGGTATATAGTCACGTCTCGTCACGTGCCAGAAGTCAAATTGTTCAAATGTCCAGAAATGGTATGAAGCAAACGGACATTGCCAGAGCAATAGGGTACCCCAAGTGTACTGTATCCAGAATCCTTAAACGTCATTGGACTACAAGAAACGTTGTTCAAGAGAAGGTCAAAAGAAGTCTTGCAACACCTTACGACAGGAATGGCATGAACACATTAATTCCAGGGTATCCAGAGGAACAGTGAATAGGAAACTGGCCAAATAAAGCTATTTTGCAATAAGGGCTATCTGCAAACCGAAATTAACCAATGGAAGAAATATCGTCGCCATGTGATGCCTATAGGAGCCGCCATTGACGTTTCCCTGGAGGACATTTCCACCAGGTTGTTTGTTTGTTTTGAATTTCGTGAAAAGCTACACGAGGGCTATCTGCGCCAGCCGTCCCTATTCAGCAGTGAAAGACTACAGGAAAGGCAGCTAGCCATCATCACCCACAGCCAACTCTTGGGCTACTCTTTTACCAATGAATAGTGGGATGGACCGTCCCATTATAACGTCCCCACGACTGAAAGGGCGAGCAAGTTTGGTGGGACGGGGATTCGAACCCGCGACCCTCTGATTGCAAGGCAAGCACCCTAACCACCTGGCCATGCCGGGCCTCACCAGGGTGAATATCTGCTCAAACAAGTACTGTACCACCTCCTGTGTGTTTCCTGTGGGAAAGACAGTCTTCCCTCATCTGTTTTCCAGGCAAACGATGAACACGAATCCTACCATCAATTTTAACAAGCCGGAAACAGAGCTCATCTGAAAAGATGACATGTCAACAGTGTCCTAGCTGTAAGTTGGCATGCGGTCTTGTCCAAGTAATATGGTGACAGCAGTGAATTAATGCTAGAGAAAGGTTTGACAATAACTTTGTGTTCTACAGTGTGCGTATTGTACAAGATTATCTCGACCAGGAGGACATTACAAGATTGCCTCTAGATTATAATTCCATTGAGAACTGTTGTGCAGAACTGATCCGGAAAATTGCTAACCACGACCCTAAACCAGCTACTGTAGCTGAGTTGCAGCGCCTTCTAGTGACAAGTTGGGATGAAATAACGGTGGATTACATCAATAACCTCATTGACAGCATGCCATGTTGCATTGCGAAGGCTATTAGAGTACAAGGAGGACCAACCAAGTACTGAATGTTGAATATGAACTGATATAAGGTTACAGACGTTAATCATAATAATTTGATGTTATATTATATCATTATATATGTTTTGGTAAGGTTTAGTTGCAGTAGATGAAATGCTGAATTACACATCTTCCTACAGGTGTCTGATAAAATTGTTTTCTGTTCTAATAAATCATTCATGATGTCCATAGAACTTGTCTCATTATATAAATTACTTATAGTTTAATATAACATGCATTTCTCAGATTGACAGCACTAAGTGTATTTATATTCCATCTTAATGATGATGATCTTACTTGTTACAAAATATGCAAACACTATCTTGTGACATCTCTTCTGGCATATTATTAACATTTAACACTGAAGTGTGAATGCATGTCAGTTACATAGCTCAGAATGAGCTGTTTATTTCTCAAGCAGATATTAACTTCGAAAGGTCTAACGACTAAATAGAGACTTTAGAAGCTCAGTTTACTAAAGTACATACTGAATAAACATAAATAATAGATACTCTTTCAGTGGTATTAATTATATCAGTGGAGTTATTTTATATACAGATTATCCTAAGTAGCTTGGAACATCCATAATTATGTTCTAGATCTTGATCTTTAATTTGCGGTTGTAATTAGGTCATAACTTATTACCAAGTTGCAACAAAAATCGTTATTTTTGGAATAAGGTTTATATATATTATTATCACTTAAAACTGATTAGTGAACGTCATTTTAGTGATCTATTTATTTTCCTCTTATTTGAACATGATTAAATGGTATTGAAAGGGCATATTTCTAGTAATATCATGAACCACAATAGAGGTTCATAATAGGGATCGCCCAGGAATTTCACAAAAATTTTAATAGAACATACGGGCAAAAACCATCTTAAGAGCAGACTTGTTTTTGAAACAACACTCGAGACTTTCTATATCAACGACTAAAGCTGCTAAAATATAGATAATAGTCAAAAAGCTGGTTTCTTGATTGTTAGACAAAATTCAAAATTCATCTATTTGTACTTATTATTACTATAATAATAGTACTTAACATTTTTACTTATTGTACTATTATTAGTATTGATAATATTGTTGTTTCATAAACCTACAGAAAAAATGGCTATGAATATTTTATTCAAACCTAATAACAAACTCTTACTCAGGTCATAGGACTATTTTTATGTTGATTCTTGAAAGTGAAGGAAAGATTTTAATCTGTTTTTTTTTTATTGCTATTGGCCAAGTTTCTCTTTGAAGTCATTCAAGCACCGAATCCTACAGCAAAAACGGCTAAGTATACTGCGCCAAAATCTATGCACAGCTATTAAACAAACTCCTGCCCAAGGTTGTAGGGCTATTTTTAAGTTGATTCTTGAAAGTCGAGATTTCCATCCTCTAAATTTTCTAAGTTTTTCTTCGCTACTAACATAAACTCTTTGAAGCCATTCAAGCATCGCAGAAATGTACAGGCCATTTAAGCACCGTTATACTAGTCTGAAAAGCATGATTTATTAGAGTAAACAATGTGTATATTTATAACAGTGTCTCCAGCCTTATTACTATTGATTATAGTTTTATAAGCCGCTACAGAAAGAAAAAAGGCTGCGAATATTTTAATGAAACCTGGAAAATTATTAATGAATGGAGTTGTGAGTATGTCATAGGGTAGTTTTAAAATTAATCAAAGCGCCTTTGTTTCTCGCCCTGAAAATTTCTCTTAGTCGTTCACTTTCCACAATTGAAAAACATATTGTGTTTACTCCTGCGCATTAATTGGAAACTGCTACTTGAGGACTCATCATTTCTCGAGCTCGCTGTTGTACTTTATCTCTACGTGGTTTTCTGCCACTATTTCAGTGGATTTTCTAACAATAGACGATTATCATAGTAGATTTATTCTACCGATTTTAGTACTTCGTTGAAAGTTTGAGTGCTTATTTTTAGTATTATTATTATTTTATTGTTATTATTCATATTTTTGGTCACGAGCCTATAGCAAAATTGACTGGGTATTTTGCACCAAAACCTAGACAGATGTACTACATGAAACGCTGCTGAAAATCCATGACATATTTAAAAAGTTGACTATTTTTTATTGAAAGTGGACTTACGTGGCTATGAATACATAATATATGCGATGCTGTTGTGAGCGACTTCGTTTGTACTCGACGTTTGTTAAACATTAAACGTGTGTTTACACGAAACTTCAGACAAAAAAAAATACCTGGCTCAGTAAATGGGGAAAAAAGCTAATGCAGCAGTAAACTGTTGAAAAACATGTATTATTCAACTGAACGCATATGAACTTATGTAGCTTAAAATTTATTCTCCGTAAATGGACATAAAAACTTAAGAAACAAGACAATAAAAACCGGCGCGGCATGGCCACGTGGTTAGGGCTCTCGACTCGTAATCTGCAGGTCACGGGTTCGAATCCCCGACACACCAAAGAGCTGCCTTACACTGCTAAATTAGAGACGGCTAACGCAGATATCCCTCGTGTCGCTTTGCGCGAAATTCAAACAAACCAATCGCCCGAAAAGTACAGAAACAAGTTGACTCAAAATGCAAATATTATATTTTCAAGCCTACAACTAGGGACTCTAAAAAATGTAAACAAGCTCTGCTGAATATACAGTATCTACATTATTTTCTCAAGCAACAAATCCCTATTTTGACTCCACCAAAATTAATAAGTACTGTAGACATGGAGTCAAAATAGGGATTTGTTGCTTGAGAAAATAATGTAGATACTGTATATTCAGTATAGTTTGTTTACATTTTTTAGAGTTCCTAGTTGTAG
>NW_013672408.1:0-3401 GCF_000517525.1 Limulus polyphemus
TGAGACAAACCTGTGAAGGTGTCATTTATAATGAGACAACCATGTGAAGGTGTCATTCATAATGAGATAAACATGTGAAGGTGTGATTTTGTGATGCACAAAAAATAATTTTTTTTTCAGAATATAATTCAGTCTTTTTCTTTCTTCATTATTTAAGCTCAGATCAAAAAAGTACTGTCAGCCTTAAAGAGTAATATATTCATTGTTTGATATTGAAATATTCAGAAAATTATATACAACTTTGTTCATTTGTGTTTCTTGATAGAAATTAATACAGTTTTAACAAACACAAAAAGCACTAGTGAGGTGTAAGTATGATAATAACTGTGTGTTTCAAATCTAGAGTGGAATAGGTGAGGATTCTGTAGCTGTCATGGATCACCAGTTGCTTGGAAATCTTGAGTCATCAGCAATGACAGAAGAACTTCAGAGAGACACCCGTCAGTGGACACCTTTGGCTGTCATGGATCACCAGTTGCTTGGAAATCTTGAGTCATCAGCAGTGACAGAAGGACTTCAGAGAGACACCCGTCAGTGGACACCTTTGAGGTCCAGTGATATTACTCTCGGTAAAAGGAGAATCCCACCAAAGGTGCCTAAACGGACATCTTCCGTTACAATCCGAGAATTTAAAGACCAAGCCAATATGATTAACTCTTGTGCGAAGTCGGTCCAGTCCTCCACCTTATGCTCCAATAGTGGTGAGGGATGTGAAATGACTCGGCCAAACATTCAGTACATTGAACATTCAAAAGGAGAAATAGGAAAAGTCCCCAATAAAAAATCTTCTCCAGAACCACCTTCTCCTGTCTGGAAAAGGAAGTCTCGTGCAATGGCTGAAGAGCAGCCACCTGGTGCTCAGTTAGAAGACAAGCGAACTAACAATTTGTCAGAAAATAACACACACTTGGGTGGTTTTGACTACTCCACACCATTACCAATAAGTGTGTTAGAAACTGTAGAATGTCCCCCAGAAGAAGCCCATACCTTAGGTTGTAGGACTCCTCATGATACTCGGTCTGTTTTTCATCCATATAAGGTAGGTTGAGTTGGTTACATCATTACTACAATCATTTACAGCAATGACCTTGGAAAATTCTTTTGATAATTATCTAATTCTTTATATTTGATGACAGATTAGATCAGGTTCTACAAATACAACAATTTATTGGGTGAAGTCATGTTTCAATCTCTTTGAAGATATTTTTACCATAATTTAAAGTATCTTGTAAAGTTTTTATAACCAGATCAGAAGTAAAGTTGTGTCAGTTAGGTATATCAATGTAACATTTTATAACCAGATCAGAAGTAAAGTTGTGTCGGTTAGTTTATCAGTGTAACATTTTATAACCAGATCAGAAGTAAAGTTGTTGTATCGGTTAGTTTATCAGTGTAACATTTTATAACCAGATCAGAAGTAAAGTTGTTGTATTGGTTAGGTATATCAGTGTAACATTTTATAACCAGATCAGAAGTAAAGTTGTGTCGGTTAGGTATATCAGTGTAACATTTTATAACCAGATCAGAAGTAAAGTTGTGTCGGTTAGTTTATCAGTGTAACATTTTATAACCAGATCAGAAGTAAAGTTGTGTCGGTTAGTTTATCAGTGTAACATTTGTCTACGTATGCAGGTCTGGAACTTGCAGAATTTTGGCCAGGTGGTTAGGGGGCTCACCTCGCAATCTGTGGATCGCGGGTTCGAATCCCCGACACACCAAACATGCTCGCCCTTTTGGCCGTGGGGGCGTTATAATGTGACGGCCAATCCCACTATTCATTGGTAAAAGAGTAGCCCAAGATTTGGCGGTGGGTGGTGATGACTAGCTGCCTTCCCTCTAGTCTTACACTGCTAAATTAGGGACGGCTAACGCAGATAGCCCTCGTGTAGCTTAGCGTGAAATCCATAACAAACAAACAGAAGTTTGTCCGAAGAGATGGGGAAAATGTTTAAAAGAATATGGTCACTCGTTAATATAATGGATTTATCTTGACGGCTATACTCGTTAGTGTAATGGATTTATCTTGACGGCTATACTCGTTAGTGTAATGGATTTATCTTGACGGCTATACTCGTTAGTGTAATGGATTTATCTTGACGGCTATACTCGTTAATGTAATGGATTTATCTTGACGGCTATACTCGTTAGTGTAATGGATTTATCTTGATGGCTATACTCGTTAGTGTAATGGATTTATCTTGAATTATTGCAACAGATGGAGCTCAGTGATACTTGTTAATGTTATGTATTTACAGTGGTTATAAGATATTGTTATAGAAAGATTTTAGTTATTATTTAGCAGTATCATCATATTTGTGGGGTTTTTAATTTATTGTAAGTAATAAAAACATGGAAGTGTAACAAGTATAACTAATATGCGAGATTTATTGAAAATATGTTAACTTAGCTCTAAGATGAAAGATTCTTAATGCAATTGGTATTATTTATTTCTTTCACAGATCTCTGAAGCTCACAGAAAACGGCAGTACAGGGTTGGCTTGAACCTTTTTAACAAGAAACCAGAGAAGGGGATCCAATACTTGATTGGACATAACTACTTAGAAGCCAGTCCAAAAGCAGTAGCACATTTTTTAATTTCTCGGAAAGGTCTTGGCAAACAAAGTATCGGAGAATATCTTGGAAATCTACAACATCCATTTAACATGGCTGTGTTAGAGTAGGTTGAATTTCTTGCTGTTCTCTGTAAAGTGAAACTAATAAATTAGTTGTTAAAAGGTTCTATCAGTATTGAAGATTTATTACTAAATGTGAATTTATAAATTAGTTGTTAAAAGGTTCTATCAGTATTGAAGATTTATTACTAAATGTGAATTTATAAATTAGTTGTTAAAAGGTTCTATCAGTATTGAAGATTCATTACTAAATGTGAATTTATAAATTAGTTGTTAAAAGGTTCTCTCAGTATTGAAGATTTATTACTAAATGTGAACTAATGAATTAGTTGTTTAGTTTCTCCAGTTGAAGATTTATTACTAAATGTGAATTTATAAATTAGTTGTTAAAAGGTTCTATCAGTATTGAAGATTTATTACTAAATGTGAATTTATAAATTAGTTGTTAAAAGGTTCTCTCAGTATTGAAGATTCATTACTAAATGTTTTCTCGCATGATTTCTATTTCATGAAAAATTTTAATTACAAGAATTACATGTTTGATCAGTGCTATATTATTACCTTTACACATGAGTTATATAAATATATATATATCTTACATGTTTCATCAGTGCTATGTTATTACCTTTACACATGAGTTATATAAATATATATATATCTTACATGTTTCATCAGTGCTATGTTATTAGCTTTACACATGAGTTATATAAATATATATATATCTTACATGTTTCATCAGTGCTATGTTATTAGCTTTACACATGAGTT
>NW_013672408.1:4217-6255 GCF_000517525.1 Limulus polyphemus
CACTTAATGTTGTGTATCCATATATATATCTTACATGTTTCATCAGTGCTATGTTATTACCTTTACACATGAGTTATATAAAGATATATATATCTTACATGTTTCATCAGTGCTATGTTATTACCTTTACACATGAGTTATATAAAGATATATATATCTTACATGTTTCATCAGTGCTATGTTATTACCTTTACACATGAGTTATATAAAGATATTGTTCAAATATGTCACTTTAAAAACATGTAACCAGTACGTTCTTCTACAGTTTCTCTTGCAGAAAGTAAGTAATCCTTGTGTTGAAGTTAGACTAGAAACACACAGTTGATTCTACTTAGTCATTTGTGTGTTCTGAATTTTACCTATACATGAATGAAAACAACTTCCAAGCTTATCAATGTCTGTTTCGTTCTTGTTTTAGTCCATATTGTTTACACGATGGATTTCATGGAAGTGTAGGTTAATATTTTTGAGAAAACTAATTTTGGTCATTCTGTATTTAGATGTTTTGTTGAAGAGATGGACCTGGCAGGAATGCAGGTTGATGTTGCCCTGCGGAAGTTTCAAACCTTTTTCCGAATGCCTGTAAGTGAACAGTTTATTTATTTTTTGTAAAGAAAACATGCAACAGTAGCCAGGTAATGAACATCACGAACATTTGTATATTTATTGAATACAATAATCAAATTAATTCTATATAATTATATTTAATTATCGTCGTAATTTATAAGTTGTATCTTGAACCAATGGAGATTCAGATAACAAAGTAGTCTGATGTTGTCATTATTAACGTAAGTTTGTTGATCCTGTTTTCATTTTCTGGGTCAAAGGGTGAAGCTCAGAAAATCGAAAGACTGGTGGAGGCCTTCAGTCATCACTATATCAAATGCAACCAAGAGATTATTTCCAAACTTCACAACCCTGAAACAATTTTTGTTTTAGCTTTTGCTATAATTATGCTGAACACCGACCTTCACACACCAAGCATGAGAGCTGAGAAACGAATGAAGTTGGAAGACTTTATAAAAAATGTGCAAGGTGAGTTAGTAAGTTCATGTCTATTTAGGATAAATAGTTACATAAGTGAAACAAAAAGTTATGACACAAATATTTCATTTAAACTTAAAGTTTTCATAAAATGAAATTGGACAGCTGTGATGATAAATTTATATTATTTTGTAGCCTTTATAGCATATTAGAAAATTATTTTGTAAGTCTCAAAGAAGAAGCTTCAAAACTTAGTTAAGTTTTTACTTTTGATACTTGAGATCATGGAGTATGTAGAACATTAAATTATTGGCACAATCCACTACTGTATTTGATATCAGAGAATAAAATATTCAATAAATTGATATGCATTTCTGTAAACTATGATCTCTAGCAATTTTAAATGTAACAAACCAAACTGTCATCTCTGTGTAATAATCTTTTTTACAGGAGTGGACGATGGAAACGACCTAGATAGAGACATGCTCACAGGCGTGTATCAAAGAATCAAGGCAAGTGAGTTTAAACCAGGGTTCGATCATGTTTCTCAGGTGATGAAGCTACAACAAACGATTGTTGGTAAGAAACAGGTATGTGTTAAAATCTTTTAAAGTTGTTAGTTTAATTGTGGATACCACGGGCCTTCTATACTTAACATCTTTAGTTACATAACAGGAACAAGAAAGAATTGGAATGCTATTAATATTTTTAGAACTAAATACATTTAATATGAAGTGATAAAGTCTGTAGTTTTACTGAACTGTCTGGGTTTGTAAAGTTGTTTCCACTAAGTTACTGGATACACAACATTGTAGTGTATGAACTGTCTGGGTTTGTAAAGTTGTTTCCACTAAGTTACTGGATACACAACATTAAGTGTAGTGTATGGACTGTCTGGGTTTGTAAAGTTGTTTCTACTAAGTTACTGGATACACAACATTCCAACATTAAGTGTAGTGTATGAACTGTCTGGGTTTGTAAAGTTGTTTCTACTAAGTTACTTATTTATATAACTCATGTGTAAAGGTAATAACATAGCACTGATGAAACATGT
>NW_013672408.1:7255-9051 GCF_000517525.1 Limulus polyphemus
AACATTAAGTGTAGTGTATGAACTGTCTGGGTTTGTAAAGTTGTTTCTACTAAGTTACTGGATACACAACATTCCAACATTAAGTGTAGTGTACGAACTGTCTGGGTTTGTAAAGTTGTTTCTACTAAGTTACTGGATACACAACATTCCAACATTAAGTGTAGTGTATGAACTGTCTGGTTTTTAAAGTTTTTTCTCAGTAAGTACTGGGAACGTAACACTCCAACTGATGGTCAGCTCTTACCTTAGAGAAGGGCCTGAACTATTGAATATTTCATCTGTTAAAATACTTCCCAACATACTGTTTATGAATCGCTGGATTTTTATTCCAACTGTCAAGTCATTGTTATCATATATTTATCATCAGAAATTCTAGAACTTAGTTTATATAAAAATGAAAGGGGAAGAGGGATATCAGTAATTTTTTTCCTCATCTCAAATTTTGGCAAAACTCGCAAGGAATAATCATTGGTTGATATATTGATCAGAATTTAATTTGAAACAGAATATACATGATAACACAGAGTTTATAGATACTGTAACACCTGTGTGCTCAGGTGTTAGGAACCGTAACATCTTTGTGGTCAAATATCATAGGAACCATAATGTGGTCAGGATTCAGCTTAGTTCAGTAGAGAAATTTGAGCTTATAAATGGTCAGGTGTAATGAAGATTTCTTTTGTTTCAGGTTGCTTTGCCCCCAGTGGCACTGGGGTATGTCTGCGGACTTACAACGCTTGAAACCGGGTTTCGATACCCGAGGTGGTCAGAGCACAGATAGCCCATTGTGTAACCTTGTGCTTAATTACAAACAACACAAACAGGTTGCTTTCTTGCTAACATTTCTGTCTCCACAACTTGAGAGAAAAGTTGACTAAACACTTTCCTCACTCACATTATTGATACACAAAAGTCAAAGTACAAAGAGCACAAAAATGATGAATGTAATCCTCAGAATAAGGAACTTGAGTGTTTGAAAGGGTTTTTGAGTACATATTGTCTTTAGCCCCAGGAAGGCTAACGAGTCACTAAAGCTAGGGTAAAGAAGTTCCCTAGGAGAGATTATGAAGTGAAAAACTATTGTTCATGTGTTTATTTTGTATAACGCTACATAACCACCAGTACCTTCAAGAATCTTGGGTTTTGAGAGCAGGCATCCTTATCTGTGCAAAATGAACATTTTAAAAGATGTAATTTATGTACTATTAGCTAAAATCATAACATCTTTTCCTTTAACAGAAAACTTTCTGACCAACCAGTGCCCATGTTTTAACAAGCACAATATCATCTTTAACAGAAAACTTTCTGACCAACCAGTGTCCATGTTTTAACAAGCACAATATCATCTTTAACAGAAAGTTTTCTGTTGAAAGAGTACAAAGAAGATGATTAAGTTGGTTCATTCTTGAACTGTTAGAAATAACAGCACACATGTAAACATAAACTGATCCAGAAATGGTGTGTTTTGATTCACCACAGATGACATATTTAGAGTGACTTGACCAAGTTTTTGGAACAGACACTTTGATGTTCTTTGGACTCCTCAACAGTTAGACTTACTGCCTCTTAATGTATGAGATGTATTGTCCTCATCTCTGGAGCTGTTGCAAACATCAGTGAGGTTTTGTTGGATCATGTTGTCCAAATCTCTGGAGCTGTTGCAAGCATCAGTGAGGTTTTGTTGGATCATGTTGTCCAAATCTCTGGAGCTGTTGCAAGCATCAGTGAGGTTTTGTTGGATCATGTTGTCCAAATCTCTGGAGCTGTTGCAAGCATCAGTGAGGTTTTGTTGGATC
>NW_013672408.1:10051-18248 GCF_000517525.1 Limulus polyphemus
CTGGAGCTGTTGCAAGCATCAGTGAGGTTTTGTTGGATCATGTTGTCCAAATTTCTGGAGCTGTTGCAAGCATCAGTGAGGTTTTGTTGGATCATGTTGTCCAAATTTCTGGAGCTGTTGCAAGCATCAGTGAGGTTTTGTTGGATCATGTTGTCCAAATTTCTGGAGCTGTTGCATGCATCAGTGAGGTTTTGTTGGATCATGTTGTCCAAATCTCTGGAGCTGTTTCATGCATCAGTGAGGTTTTGTTGGATCATGTTGTCCAAATCTCTGGAGCTGTTGCCTGCATCAGTGAGGTTTTGTTGGATCATGTTGTCCAAATCTCTGGAGCTGTTGCAATCATCAGTGAGGTTTTGTTGGATCATGTTGTCCAAATCTCTGGAGCTGTTGCAAGCATCAGTAAGGTTTTGTTGGATCATGTTGTCCTCATCTCAGGAACCGTTGCAAGCTTTGAAGTTTTGTTGGCTCTGGATTCCATGAATGAGTTTCAGCATTCTGGTTAGATTAAATTAGTTTTATTCATTTGTTAAGTGCAAAGCAATACAATTAGCTATCCGTGCTGAGTTTGCCATGGGTATCAAAACCCAGTTTTTAGAATTATAAGCCTTCAGACTTGCCACTGAAACAATGAGGGCTAGATCAAATAAATTATAAATATTACCAGTTCCTTGAAGCCATGCAAGAACCAGTTTAATAAATTCTTCTGGTTCAAAGTAGGCTTCATAATGATATGAATTTCTATATTAATCATCCAAGTAAACTGGAGTAAAAATATCAAATGTAACTTTGTTCTGGCAGATTTATCAGATAATGGCAGCTGTTTTCATTTAGTACCATTTTAAACCAGTATTGGTAATTGATGATGATGATATTAAAATTCATTAATGATTTAACACAAAGCAAAGTTAACAAATATTTTTATTTGTTCCAGAAGGAAGAATAACCTTTTTAGTCTTTTTACTTCTAGAATTTAGCACTTCCCCACAGACGTTTAGTCTGTTATTGTCGACTGTATGAAGTATACGATATCAACAAGAAGGAACGGCCAGGACTTCATCAGAGAGAGGTTTTTCTTTTCAATGATATGATTATGGTACGTCAACTTTGTGCATTAAAGTTTGTATGCACATAACGAGGTTTTTATCAAGTATAGAGAATGACAGGCACTTCAAACTTTTGGATTTGTAGCTATTAACAATACTGTAAGGAAGACTTGGACATTTGTAGCTATTAACAATACTGTAAGGAAGACTTGGACATTTGTAGCTATTAACAATACTGTAAGGAAGACTTGGACATTTGTTGCTATTAACAATACTGTAAGGAAGACTTGGACATTTTGTGAATGAAACTATCTGTACTATGTAAATTCTCTGTTAGGAAATAAACTATTGTATAGCAACCTGAGAAGTAAGAATAGAAACATTAACATTGCTTATAAACAAACATCGTGTCAGTAACATTGAAAGATATTTAACATTGCTTATAAACAAACATCGTGTCAGTAACATTGAAAGATACTTCTTGGACTAACGTTTTTTAGGTAAACCAACTTGTATGAAATGTATTCATTTAAAACAGAAATTTGCACTGACTAGCAGGGTGAAGATAATAATTCATTGTAAAATTATATTAGCTTATTTTTGGGTTTAGACATTTTAATAGTATCCTGTTTAGAAACACCTAGAAATATGTATGTAAAAACTGTTATGTACTTGTTTAATAGGTGTAATTATCAAAACGTTTTGTGCTGATGAAGGATGTTTTTTATTTTTGTTGTATAAATAGATTACTAAAGTTTTCAACAAGAAGAAAAACAGTGTGGCGTATACCTTCAGACAATCATTCCCTCTTTGTGGCCTGAATGTTACTCTGTTTGAAACATCCTGTAAGTATATAAGATCTTTGTTTATAAATGTATATATTGACTTTCAATAAATATCGCCCCCCTCAGTGGCACAGCAGTATGTCTGCTGACTTACAACGCTATAATCTGGGTTTCGATACTCGTGGTGGGCAGAGCACAGATAGACCATTGTGTAGCTTTGTGTTTAATTATAAACAAACAAACGATAAATATTAAACTTATCAAGTTTAATTTAAATGTGCCTGAACAATATAATGTACTACCTATAAAATAATAATTCCTGATTTGATGCAATGTAGAAAGTAATTCTGTTTTTGAATGGTGTACTAGCTTTCTCTCTCAGCAAATTTTCTACTTCTTACAATTTTTAAAGGTCTTTTTATTCTTTTAAAGAAAAAATTTGGGAACTTTTTTATCTTTTAAAATGTTAGTAGATAAGTGCTTCATTACAGATTACTCAATAGAGTCGGAACATTTATTTCGAGTAGTAAAAGTCAGATTACCGACCAGAGAGTTGGGACTAAAATAAACTTGTGGTATGGAATGAATAATATCAATAAGGTTCAAGTGTCAAATTGTTTATAAAATGTTGTATTTTACATATTTGTTTATTTAGAGTCTTAATTTTGTCTACAGATTATCCATGGGGTATTCGACTATGTCAAAGAGTGGATGATAATGTTGTGATTACTTTAAATGCCAGAAACGGACAGGATCGCTCCAAGTTTGTGGATGATTTAAAAGAATCCATCCTTGAGGTAGGTTAGTGGAAGACCAATATTAGGCTAAAAGAGAGGTCATTATTTAGGCACGTATGTATTGAGCCTTTTATCAGGAAGTAAGGGTACCTTTGTTTGTTTTGGTGTGGTGATAATTATTTCTGGCCATGATAAAGAATCTCTGACGTATATTATGTCACAAAAAACAGCAGTTATGTTAAAAGTTGTTTCCTAGGAGGTGAATTTATCTAATCCTAAATTTTCTGCCCTATGTCAGGAAGGTGCTCTTTAAAAACATGAAATTTTTATCTTATTTCTTACAGATGGATGAGATGGAAAATATGAGGATTGAGGCAGAACTAAAGAAACAAACATCTGTGAGAAATCGTTGTAGTGAAAATAGAGACTCGGGAGTGGCTGATGTAGAGATTGTTTTTACTTCAAGCAAAGAAACTCTGCGAGTAGCTAGCAGTCCTTCAACAAAACTGAATCACTCGCATCTGTCTAACTCACTACTTGACCTGTATGATTATCGTAAGACATTTTCATTTATTATATCATAGGTTTTGTCACAGTTATTTATTACTTTTAACTTCATCACTTCTGGTCAGCTTTTTTTTTTGTAGAATTAGGGAAGAGTGTTATGTATACTATAATTGAGGAGATTACTTTGTATCAGTTCTGTCTCTAAAACTTAAGTAACACTCATAACAAATGAAAATTTAACTTTTTTTCCCCCCCTATTAGAAATCAAACCAGCAAGAAGAGGCAGTGCAGGGTCCCTTGACAGTGGAATGGTGAGTCATTATTAAACAAAATGTTCTTTACCATCTAGCGAGTCATTACTAAACAAAGTGTCTCACCACAAAATGTTCTTTACCTTCTAGAGAGTCATTACTAAACAAATAGTGTCTCACCACAAGATGTTCTTTACCATCTAGCGAGTCATTACTAAACAAAACGTGTAACATTAGAAACTATAATATGTTAGTTACTAGAAGCCTGGATACTGCTGCAGCTTTAGTAGAATTGTAATAGAAATATTTACTTGAAGTTAAGGTTTTTGTTTTCAATATGAGCTTACTTAGAGTGAAGTGACTAAAAGAAACCTTTTTTTTTTTTAGTCAATATCATTCTCCTCCTCCACAACTAGTACGTTGAGTCAAGGATCTGTACCACAGAAGATTCCAATTAATAGAACAACAACGACCACTATGAATTCCATAAACAAATCTTCACAAAATACTGGGTTTTTTGGTAGTTTATTTGGTAAAAAAGGAAAAACTTCTAATAGATCAAAAGTATATTAAAACTGGTTACTTCTACATGTCAAAGTTGGTTAAAAACAACTGTTGTGGACTATACTGATGGACGACATCTTGTGGGGGTAGCAGCATTAAGAAGTGTTGATGACAAGTTTATCTAACTTGTGCATTTTTAACAGAAATGTAATAAGATAAGAATTTATTTTTGTACAAGATTATGGTGTATCTGAAAACTTTATGTACACAATCTTTCTCCAAATTAAACCACATATGAGAAAAACTCCCTACTGTTCTATTAAAAGGTGCAAACAGAGGGAGACTGTTCTGTAGCCATTACAAATAGGCCTTGTTTAGGAAAGTTTTATTTAAATGTTAGCATGTTGAGCTTTCAGTGCCTACTTTTCTTATTGTTAGTGCTCAGAGCAACAAAACTAATAGGTGTATCTAGTCAAAATCCATTCAGAACTAAACTTAGGTTGTGAATTTTTAGTTAGAATTCAGCACATCATTAAAAATTACTTAACACTTGTCCCAGGCTAGAAAGTTAAATATTACAAACATCAAATAATGTTGTAGAGTTGTTTTGGCATTTAAAAAATAATAATTGGGCAAATTATGTGGAGGTAGAAACCACTTACATTCCCAAGATGCTGTATGGTATTCAGCTCGACCTACGTGCACTTACTTTAAGCACAGTGTTATCATTATGTGACAGTTTCAGTGTTTAACTAAAATAACACTTAAGCACTGGCAACAACACAAGTTGTACAATATTTTGTATTATTAACACTAGAGGTAAACAAGCTACCATCTAGTTAACACCTTGTGTCTTAATATTGTACAGGTGTTTTAAGCATGGTTTGGGTAAAGTACCAAGTAATTCTACAAATTTAACTGCCAGGTCTTCCTTAAAGATTCTGTTAAAACTGACTATATATATATTGAAATTATTTATGTAATTATTATGAAAAAATAAATAAAAATCAATGTACCTCAGTGATGTTTCGTAGTTTCTGTAAGATAAGAAAACTAAACATGTGGTACCCAATTGTTGTTTACAAAAACATTTTGAGTGTCTAATGTTTATATTTTAATGTCATGAAAAGGTTTAGTCCGAGAACACTCGAATCCTTGCGCGAGTCCTGTCTGTATAAACAAAGTAATGCATTACTTTTTAATTGAAAGGTTTGGACAAATAATACCAGGAACAGCTATACGAAAGAAACACTTGAAGTAATGTAAAACTAAGACAGTTTGCTAAAGATGCTATACTAAATTGTTGAAAATCAGTTTGTATGGAAGATGGACCACAGCAACAGATTGGTACAGAGATGTCCACAAAAAGTGTCCCTTGTAGTATAGAAGAACTGGAAATTTTTAAGTACTTTCACTATATGTCAAAATATTTAATGTTTTACTCTACTTCACAGATAAAACTTGGACAAAAACTCTGAGGCACCACATTTATTAGTTTCACATGCTTTACATTTCAGTGGAATGCAATGAAGTTACAGTTAGTTTATACGTTATTCTAAAAAACGATATTACAGACAGTAATTCGGATACTACAAGATAGATGCTAATCTGTTTTATTCACGTACATCATTAGTGCTAAAGATACTAAAAGTACCCTTACAATATAACAGATACTTATCCGTAAAATAACAGGAGTCAGCTATTGAAGTATTCTTGTGGATGCCCTGAGAGAAAACAAGAAGAATATTACACATTATTAAAAACAAAGATTTTGTTCCCATTTAGTGTGTGTGTGTGTGTGTGTGTGTGTGTGTGTGTGTGTGTGTGTGTGTGTGTGTGTGTGTGTGTGTGTGTGTGTGTGTGTGTGTAAAATGCTATCAAGAACTGAATAACACGCATGGTTTTAAAAATTTTCTACACTTTTAACAAAAATTACTTATGCTTACAGCATTATTCTGTAGTTCTTAATATTTGAATGTGTTTCAGAAGCTTGCACACCCTAATTTTTACTGTAGTTCTTAATATTTGAATGTGTTTCAGAAGCTTGCACACCCTAATTTTTACTGTAGTTCTTAATATTTAAATGTGTTTCTGAAGCTTGCACACCCTAATTTTTATTTTCAGTTCTAATGTAGAATAATTTAAATATGATCAAATCACAGCTTTCCTTATGTAATGTAAGTTTGACTTGATTATCAAAATTTACTTTAATGACATTTAGGAAAAACCTGAATGTTTACCAGACACAAAGTAGTAATTAACAAACTATGGACCCCAACTATCAGTCTAGTTGGACTGTTAGTTTACCGGAGAAACAGTCAGTTGTTCAAAAAATTAAAATTATTCTGTGTAGTGATCACGTTTACTTACATCTATTAAACATTATGATAAAAGTCTTCACTTCTGATCATTGATTACATAGTAACAATTTCTTTAACAGCTTCTTCAATACATTTAGCACTGATACCAAACATGTTCAATAGTACATCTGATGGACCACTCCGAGGGATCTTTCTCACAGCCAGTCGTTTCTGAATGATGTTCCTCTCCATGGAGACGACTTCACCAACTGCATCACCCAGGCCACCTAAAATACAACAATCATGACTTTGTTTACACAATGACATCCTACTAAAGCTACTACCCAATCGGTTATACTGATCTCCCTGGAGTTACTGAAGCCTGTGACTGGATCTTTCATTTTAATTATCACTAAACAAGCATGTTCAAACATTTGCTTTATGTAAAATAACTTAATTCTTTCAACAGAAGTCTACTACCAAACATAACTACACTAACAGGTATGTCAATGCCCTTGTTAAACAAAAGGACTTGTTACCCTCACCTCAACAACATCTACACTTAGGACTATGGACAAAAATGGTACCTTCTAACCATGCCACTTTTTCTGAAGTAGAGGGGTAGTAAAATAAAACCTTTAACCATACTTGGTTGCTGATAATTCTAAGTGTGAGATACATGTACGACAACTCCCTAACCAATCAAATTTCAAGACTTACAGTTTAGTAGCAGTTTCTAACTCCTTCAGACTGAGGTTCATTTAGCTTTTCTTCACATTTTTCCACTTATTTCAAGTGCTATACAACAATATCCCCCCTTTCCAGCTAATGGCCCCTCAACCACCCCACCTCTTCAGGTTAGCATCCCCTCCAGCCTAACAATTCTTCTGGCATACAGAGACACCTCACCTTCGGGATAGTGGTCTTCCACAGTAATGATCCTTCCACCACATTCTCTTGCATTTTCAAGGATTGCTTCTTTGTCGATGGGCTTCAATGTGAATGGATCCAACACTCGAATATTGATACCTTGCTCAGCCAATGATTCTGCTGCTTTCAGTGCCTCGTGAAGAGTCACACCAGCTCCAATAACCAATACTTGGTCCCCATCACTCTGCTTCACCACCTATGGATAAAGATTGTTCATGTTCTTTACAATTCATACCTGGTCCCTGTCACTCTGCTTTGCCACCCATAGAAAGTGTTTACTACTGCTACATTAGCACTTGAAGAGATGGACTAATTACAAACTAAAAATATCCGAGAGATTAGAACATACACGCGATAACGTTCTGCAGTTCATGTTTCAGAATGGTATTTTGGTGGATTTTGTTTTTTAACTAAATTAGCAGATTAAACATTCCTGGTCTCTCCTTATAGTTTTTTTTTAGTTAAACTTAACTCTAACTAATAAGCTACTTGGTTTGAAGACATAATTAACAATGATTACATTTTAAATACAGTGTCAAGACTGAAAAAGAAGCACAACTGAATTTACTTAATATGCCACAATCTGTCAACAAGATTTTATGTACTTGCAAGTTATAATTTTAAAATTCTAAACACTCTTAACTTATTTTACTTTAAACTTATTAGTCATTAATATAAAAAGATCTAGAATGGGTGAAAATATCAGATACATGATAGATTTACATACCATTAATATATGAAAAATGGTATCCAGGTTTTTCTTAAATCACTAATATTTTTTCTTTATAAGGTTTTTTCACAAATAAATCACACTAATATTAAATAAGAGTTCAAACTTTAAAATAATAATAAAAGTTACCTTTGCTTTCCCAACTTCAAACTTTTCATCATTTGAATAGATCACAGCAGTTGCAGGCCGAGATGTACGAATAAAACAGATACCTTGGGTTTGTGCAGCCAGTTCACATGCTCGTTCAGCTGACACAGCTTCACTTGGGTAGAAGACCGTTGCTCCTGGAAGAGTACGGAACATAGCCAGGTCCTCAAGTGCCATCTGGGATGGACCATCTTCACCTGTTTGTACAATGTACTTATCACTTTCACACTAATCAAAAAATTTTAACTCCTACTAGAAGTTAG
>NW_013672408.1:18734-22881 GCF_000517525.1 Limulus polyphemus
ATTAATATATATATATATATATATATATATATATATATATATGTGTATGTACTTATCACTTTCACACTAATCAAAAAATTTTAACTCCTACTAGAAGTTAGGCCTAGAAATGAACATTTGATCTTAACATAAGTGTGTATAAGTTTTGGGCTAAAGTAATCCTTACAGAAATCCTACTATTCCAAACTCTGCTATTTTTGGCATATGGAAATAAAATGAGCAAGTGGTGATGTAGTACTGCACTTCAGGTTCTTAAAATAAAGATATCTAGTTTAACTGCCAGTCTCACATGTTGTTGGCCTAACTCACCAGTATTCTTTCCTGCATGAGAATCTACCCTAAATGTTGTTGGCCTAACCCACCAGTATACATTCCTGCACAAGAATCTACCCTAAATAATGTTGGCCTAACCCACCAGTATACATTCCTGCATGAGAATCTACCCTAAATGTTGTTGGCCTAACCCACCAGTATACATTCCTGCACGAGAATCTATGATGCATGTTACTGGCCTAACTCACCAATAGATATTCCTGCATGAGAACCCACACATTTGATGTTCACTTGGGAAATGGCTCCCATACGGAGCTGGTCAAAAGCCCGGGTGAAGAAAGCAGCAAAAGTGCTTACAAATGGAACTGTGCGCCCCCTTGTGGAGCAACCAATGGCCACACCAACAAGATTTTGTTCAGCAATGTAGCACTCAACATAACGGTCTGGAAAAGCTTTCTTGAACTTATCAGAGTAGGTGGAATTCTTGGTGTCACCATCCATTGCCACCACCCTCTCATTGTTGTGGCCAAGCTTTGTTAGGGCTACACCATAGGCCAATCGTGTTGCTACCTGGAATGAAACAATTAAACTTTAGAACATCTCTTGTAACAGATCACTTTCTTCTTGTACTTATAACTTATGAGACAAGTTAGGACTTACCTTCAAAATATAAAATATTCAAAACTTTCCTCAAACAGTTAGTAATTAAAAAGTTAATGATAAAACAATTTAAATTAAAGCGTGTCTTTCGTCATGAATTACATCTCAAGTTGAGGGAGATTATAACAATTAACTCAAACTGTAATGGTTTTTTTTTTTTTTATGCAGTTTCAATCACCTTGTCTCCAATATTGTAGCTTGGAGGTTCAGATAAAGAAATGTTAGAGATATCCACAGCAGGTGCGTCTTCCTTCAAGGGCTTCTGGGGACATAGCTGAGGGGGACCCTGGTTAGACATAGACTTTATAATAGCATTAATGGCATCATCAGCTTTATCTCCTAGAGGCTTACCATGCCAGTTTTCTTCATCTTCAATTCCTACCAAAACGAAAAGACATCATTACACTGCCAACTGAAAGTTTAGGATTTTAAATCAAGGGCAAGAGAATGATTCATTTAAGAGTCTTTTCTTAAACTGATAAACAAGAGACTAGTAGAGTGAATATATTCATGTATACAGTTCATACCTATCAGCAGGTGTAACTAACTTGCCCTACAGTCCGAGACAAACAAACATGATGACGCTTAAGGAAATGGTCCAACTGACCAGTACAAGCTTTCAAGAAAATATTTTATCACAGTACAAAGTTTCCTCAGGAGAATTTCTTAATCGCTCCATGCGACCTCACTTAATAACACTCACCACTCAGACAGTAGCAACATAATACACAGTGTAGTCAGCTTTACTAAAGTATCACTTTGTTACATTAGTCACTTGTTTGAACTCCTGTATACATCAATTAATTAAGCGACAACTGTAGCTCAAACATTTCATTAGTTAACTATCTATGATTTTTTTTTTTCCACCATCCAAACTAAACATTTCAATAAATGCAAGTTAGGAATTCTATTTTTAGTGTCAATGTTTCATAGTTTGAAGTTTTCTTAATTAATGTCTGGGTCAAAAGTTAGTTGTTTTGTAGTCTCAAATGTTCCAGGGTTAAAATGGACCTGAAAGTTCTGTAACTAAGAAAGGGATGGTGTTCACAGATATCAAGTTGAGGATATACATATATAAAATTTCCAGTAATGTAAAATAAAGATAAAATCATTACAGTTTATTAACAATCAATAGTGTTTAATATTGAACACTTGGCTGCAATAATTTCAGTTTGTCGATGGTTACAGTCTACTCAATACCAAACACTTGATCACAACATTCAGTTTTTTTTTTTTTTATGGCTCTAATCTATAGATCTATGAATGTAACATATATGGAAAATCAAATTCTACCAAACTTTTGTTTTTATTTTCTGCCATATAGTAAAGTTGCAGTGGCCTATTCTGACGTTTGTATGACCAACACCCCTAAAAAACTAAAGCATAATTTTGTCCTTATTGTGATAGAATATTTACATTTAAATCACTAAAACTAACCAGAATGGTATTTACACTTCACAAGACTTACTGGCCAATCCCTACATAAGCTTTATTCAAAATGAAAAAGTATCCATGGTTACTTCATCTACCAGCAGTGTTACTTTCCCTATGTCACATAATATTCATCTTCATGAAAACTCGTGATAATATCTCAAACTCTACTTTATTACATGTAACTAAGATATGCTAAATTTAGTCAATTTCTATTATACAGTTGTTACAACTGTGTTTTAATTAGAATAATTCAACTGTTGGTGTTAGGTCACCATGGCACCCTACAAGCTTCTGTAGATGTCACTAAAACTGTGACACGGAACAAGACAAAAAGCCAAGTAGTGAAACTTAAAAACTCAACAAACAGCCATTTTATTACATTCAAGTAGATTATCAACTCAACTGCAGATGCTACAAGTTATTAATAACACTTGAATGTAATAAAATGGCTAGATTATCAAGTCAACAAATCAACTGTAGATGCTACAAGTTATTAATAACACTTGAATGTAATAAAATGGCTAGATTATCAACTCAACAAATCAACTGTAGATACTACAAGTTATTAATAACATTTAAATGTAATAAAATGGCTAGATTATCAACTCAACAAATCAACTGTAGATGCTACAAGTTAGTAATAACATTTAAATGTAATAAAATGGCTAGATTATCCTCAGAAATACCAGTGTTATAAAAAAATTAATTTTGTTACTTTTATCAAATTAAACTTTTTAGGTATGTTTATGTGTACTAGTAGTATGACAAGAGCTTTTCATCCAAAAGTTATTTACTTAAAAGTAACATTCAAAAGTTCGATTCATTACTGTTAATTAACCTAACTAATACTTGATAACGAGGAACCCACTTTTTGGAAAATAAAAGTTTTGAAATGGCTTGACTGGGTAATGAAAAAAACTAAAAATATATGTATTACATTTCGACAAGATTTTGTCATCCTCAGGTACACGTAGTTTACAGAGATATGCTCGCATGTGTGTGCGTGCAGATACTACAGGGATACTAAAAATTAATAATACACTAATGTTTCTCTATTTGTACCTCAGGATGACAAAACTTTGTTGAAATTTTGTACATTTATGATAGTTTTTTTCATTACCCACTCAAGCTGTCTCAAAACTTTTGTAACCTAACTAATATTTTCAACGAGACTTAATATACTGGGTTAAGCTATTAAGTGCTTTACGAACCTGGGATGCCCTTTCCTTTATAGGTTTTGGCCAAGACAGCCGTGGGTTTATCTTTAACGGTCCCAGCGTCATGAAAAGCCTTGCAGAGGGCTTCAACATCATGCCCATCTATAACGTACGTATTGAAGCTACAGAGAGAAAGAACTGAGATAAAAACTATAGGAAGAAAACATTACTTCAAAACACATATAATCAAAAGTTGAACCATCACAATAAATCAATACTTCCAGCCTTACCCAAAGGATTCTAGGCGATTTTTATATAACTCCATCTCATGTTGAAAGGCAGTGGGTTCACTCTGACCTAGGCGATTAATGTCAAAGATAGCCACTAGGTTGTCCAGTTTGTATTTACCAGCAAAAGAAAGAGCCTCCCAGATCGAACCTTCTGCTGCTTCACCATCCCCAATGACACAATATACTCGATAACTATAACAGGGTGAAAACCATTAACCATTAAACAAAAAAAAAAAAAAAAAAGAAAAAAAAAAAAAAAAAAAAAACAAAAAAAAAAAAAAAAATAAAAAAAAAAATAAATAATAAATAAATAATAATAAAATAAATAAATAA
>NW_013672408.1:23845-28352 GCF_000517525.1 Limulus polyphemus
CACACATATACACACACACACAATATCTAAACAACTTTTTTAAATTGTTTTAATCAAATTATACAAAAACTGTTTAATAAAAAAAGTCTTCAGTCCCATAGTACTTGGGAAGACTATAACACAAACACTCTTTCAGATGTAACTAATCTCTCCGAACATAGAAACAGTTCATAGTACTTAGGAAGGCTATAACACAAACACTCTTTCAGATGTAACTAATCATTCCAAACATAGAAACAGTTACAATACTGAATAAGTATAGGAAGGCTATAACACAAACACACTTTCAGATATCTCTCTGAACATAGAAACAGTTAAAATACTGAACAAGTAATATCATTTTCAAATGTATGGAGGGGCTGAAAATAATGGTTATCCAGTCAATGTTAAAAAGCAAACAAACAAAATTATGAATGTTTCTATGTATCTATTTCACTGAACCTTAGTAGAAAGTACATTCTGTGACAAACCTCAACATGTATATAGATATGTGAACACACACCTAGCTTTGTCAAAGTATTTGCCAGTGTAAGCCATACCAGCAGCACAGCTAAGGCCTTGACCTAAAGAACCTGTAGCAACATCAACAAAATTCAGTTTCTGAAAAGAAAAAAAAAGTATTCTTTAAAAACAGGGAAAACAGAAACAAGTGCAACCTCTAATGATTAGTCAATAAAAATGTTTGCAAACTTCCTCAAAAAATAGATTCAGTAATTAAAGTTTACTTAATCAGTTCTTGAGCTGCCCCAGCTCAACATTCAGCCATACATCTAGCCAATCATCCAGTTCTCACTCTGCCCAAATTCAATGTTCATCCCTACATCTGGGTGGTTGTCCAGTTCTCAGTCTCAACATATAGCTATATACCAGTCCAATATTTCTATGCTAGCTAAATATTAAACCATTAATTACCCAATTCTAAATCTATGTCAATTCAGCCTCATCTAACCAGTATTTCAAACTTAATTGCTAGCTAAATATTAAACCACGTGTCCATGTGGTTACCTAAATCTACACTGAAATACTGGTTAGATGAGACTGAATTAAACTTAATTGTTCAGTATTTCCATGCTAGCTAAATATTAAACCACATGTCCGTGTGGTTACACTAATTCAGCCTCATCTAACCAGTATTTCAAACTTAATTGTTCAGTATTTCCATGCTAGCTAAATATTAAACCACGTGTCCGTGTGGTTACACTAATTCAGTCTCATCTAACCAGTATTTCAAACTTAATTGTTCAGTATTTCCATGCTAGCTAAATATTAAACCACATGTCCGTGTGGTTACGCTAATTCAGTCTCATCTAACCAGTATTTCAAACTTAATTGTTCAGTATTTCCATGCTAGCTAAATATTAAACCACGTGTCCGTGTGGTTACACTAATTCAGTCTCATCTAACCAGTATTTCAAACTTAATTGTTCAGTATTTCCATGCTAGCTAAATATTAAACCACATGTCCATGTGGTTACACTAATTCAGCCTCATCTAACCAGTATTTCAAACTTGTAAGGAGTCTATACCTTACTAGAAACTATCCATTTGACTTACAGGAGTGGGGTGGCCCTCAAGATCAGAGTCAATTTTTCTTAGATTTAGCAGATCATCTACTGGAAAGAGTCCAGCTTCAGCCCATGCAGCATAGAGTATAGGTGCAGCATGGCCCTAAAAGAACAAGTAATAACAGCTGTCAGAATAACAATCATTTCTTAATATAAAGAAAAAAACTTTATACCACATTCAATATTTGTTTTATTAATGAATATTTATAACTTAAAGTTATACATACACATGTCCAAATAAAATAGTTAAAATTTACACCTGGCACACATTACCACTGCTCAGATTATTTTATCGGGCATTTTAAAATGTGAATAAATTTGTTAATGGTGCAATACATCTCCAAAAAGGAGAAATTTTTAAAATGTTCAGTTAATAAACTTCTTAGACATGAAAAGGAGGTGGTTAAAGTAAGCCTCACCTTAGAAAGAACAAACCGGTCATTTGAAGCATCCCTAGGTTCAGTCACTTTGTACCTCATTGTGTTGAAGAAGAGAACTGACATGATCTCTGCCATTGAGCAACATGACGTGGGATGTCTAAACAGAGTTTAATAGAAGCATCATTAGAACTGTAATGGTACTTCAAAACAAAGCAGAAACCTGTTTCCTTTTGTTGTTCTATTTAATCTGCATCCCACTTTTATTTAGTAAACTGATAAATAATAACAAGTTAAACCTAAACAATAATTATGACCGTATCAAGACAGCTACTACAAACTTGTGTCCAGCTACTTCTAGTTACTGAATCCTTCATAAAGAACTTCTGTGATGTTACAAAATAACTGCAGTTAAACTAATAATAACAATAATAATAATAATAATAATAAAGAGCTTTGTATTTCATACTTTATCTTTTTAGGTTTAATAAGATATCTTTGGGATGTCACAGTCTAGGTTATAATGTTACCACACCTAACTTGGCCTGGAACAAGAGAGGTTAGAGATACTGTTACGTGTGATAAAAACCATGTTAATTAACTGGTTTCTATCACAATGGCTATAAAAATAAAACTAGATTACTGTACAGGTTTTGGAAATGTAGGGAAAGAGGTGTAAAGAAAGCTTATTTCAACAAGTCATGTAAACAACACTTGATGTTAATGTGTAGTCCCCCCCCCCCAACAAGACTTCAAGTCGTGTAAACAACACTTGATGTTACTGTTTAGTCCCCCCCCCCACAAGACTTCAAGTCGTGTAAACAACACTTGATGTTACTGTTTAGTCCCCCCCCAACAAGACTTCAAGTCGTGTAAACAACACTTGATGTTACTGTTTAGTCCCCCCCCCACAAGACTTCTATGTTTAAAATTAAGTCAATGTTTAATATTTCTTTACATATACACTACACGCTAACTTTAGCAATATGACACAAAACTCATGAAATGTCTAATGAATAAATGAAGCATTCTTACTTAGAGAAAATCCTAAAAACTATATTTACTGTTTACCTTACTTTTTCAAAGGCACTTATATTTTTATAGCAAAAAAATAACCGGAGGGATAACATTTTAAGTTTGAACAAGTTATTTAAAACTTAATGTTTTGCACTATTTTAAACATAATATCACCAATCCAATTACTTTACCTCAATCGTAAGTTTAAAAAACTAAGTTTTCTTACTTCACCAAAAAACAAAACAAAAAAAAACATACAAATATCTGGAGTGACAGAACACACTAGATCCACGTGTATGGATGGCATATCTAATCCATCCAACAAATACTTTTAGTAGGAAAAAATGGAATCTAAACTAAACTGAAAACAACAAAAACACAAACAAAAGAAGTTGAATGAATAAATTCACATTCAAATTTTAAAATATTTGTAATTCATTATATTGCTGTAAACTATTTAACATTTTAATTTAGACGTCTGTTGTTTATAGGGGGCGCGTCAGTTTGTAATAGTAATGATTAGAAATTGTGTGTACAGGGTTCCAGATAGGTACCGTATCTGCATAGAATACGTATAATTTTTGAGATACGTATCACTTTATTTTATGATTATTATTATTACGGTTGTACTGTCAGCGATACGCTATAATATGAATTGGTTGCACACTGTGAAAATGAATATATATTTTTTCACACGGACGCTTGAATCGTGCTTTAAAATAATGCAAGCCACAACTACAAGTGTAACGGTACATCGAACTATCTCGAGGGTGCAATTATAAACGTCGCGATGGTAAATTTCAGAATAGATAATAATCATCTTAACTACGTATGTTTTCGATAATTTGTAAACTTCATTACTTTCCACTTTCCGTTTGTTTCATTTAAGCCTTTTATCGGTAATTTATTTCTTCTAGACTGGTTTTATGGTCTTTACTCACCTGTAAGCCTAAAAGTGCGCGTATCATATCGGCCATTAGCAGTAATGCTCGCGCAATGGACCGAACCCGTGCTGGAGAATTAACGATTACTGTAATTCTAAATTTACTACGAGTACCTTTATGAAAATTGGCAATCTTTTAGTAGACATGTACAGTATGTTTTATAAAAAAAATCAGATTTGTTAAAATTAAAGTAGTTTCATGATAGGGATAACTTATACTTATTTTCATTTTAAAGCATTCATAATCTCTAGAACCTCCTATGTGAACATCAAGCTTGCTTAGTAACGCTTGGAGACAGCTTGAATGGGTAATGAAGAAAAAACTTTTAATATAAGTTTAACATAACAGGAAATGTACAAGGTTTTGTCATCATCAGGTACAAGTAATTTACACTGACAAGGATATGTATTAAAGAAAGACGTCACATGACCGGATACTGTTGCAAGATTTGGAAGAGGTATCTTGTCACCCCGGGGTGTTGGTTTAGTGTAGGGTTGTTTTGTTCAATTAAGATGGATTCCTTTATTTTTCGTTTGTTTATGTTTGGTTCTTTGTTTAAAATGACTGCATTTAATAGATATTCTTTTTTTTTTTTTTTTTTTTT
>NW_013672408.1:28994-31261 GCF_000517525.1 Limulus polyphemus
GTGAAGTTACTTTACAGTTTACGGGATTGGTTGACTATATTAACAGTCTTGTTTGAGAATTCTTTCAAAAAGTTAGTTTTTGGGAACTTCGGGAAACCACATTTTGTTGTAGTTGCCTGTAATAAAAGTCTGTGGGTTGATGTCATGGATTAGTCTCAAAGTGGGTTCCTCGTCATCGAATTTAAAATCAAGTTTGTTTGTAACATTGTTTTATTTAATCTGTAGATTTCTCTATACAAACAACGTACTTAATTTCATGATTATTACAGACATCAACCAAGAATAATAAAAAGAATGGTTGGAAAACACGAAGTTGATTATCAGTTCTTTCCTCTTCTGTATTTACCGCGAAATTACTTGTATTTAGTTTAAACCTTTACTTTTATTAAACGTTTTCGGTTTTGTTTTTATTCTGCCGTATGTGGGACAGTGCTAAGAACAGAAAAGGGGCGAGGCTTTCACAACCATACACAGAATTAAAACTCAGAAATAAATGTGTAAAACATAGGCGTACGGGGATTTTTCTGAAGGGGGGGCTGAACAATTTTTCCCCGAATGAAGGTAAAAATTGCCCCAAATCACCATTTTTCTGCATCTAACTTTAGCCGTATGTATTGCAAGCTAGGACAAGCTATCACCACCTGCCTCGTTTCAGCCGTATGTATTGCAAGTTAGGACAAGCTATCACCACCTGCCTCGTACGTCTGTGTTGTTTTTTGCAGCCAAACACTCAATATTAACAGATTGAAATTCTTATAAATTATTCAATCATTACGTAAACCAGCATACAGACGCTTGTTCATGATATTGAATTACGGACAACATTTAATACCGATAGAATACATTTGATCGGTGCCCACTGATAATAACAAAAGTTATCTGGAGCACTGCAGTAGGAAATGGATGATATAAATGGCAGAATAAGTGAACAATAATCAGTGAGTTAACATAATTGTTATTGATCCGTTACCCGGTGGGACAGCGCTAAGTCTTCGGATTTACAATGCTAATATCAGGGGTTCGATTCTTCTCGGTGGACACAGCAGATAGCCCGATGTGGCTTCGCTATAAGAAAATACACACACACACAGAGTTATCGATCCATTAACGAGGAATTATGCAAGTAAGTTTATTTGCGAGTTAAGCGTACGTACCATTAATCGTGAGAATTTCCGTTGAAACGTTGTTTGTAGATTTAGGCCTACAAGTGAACTTAGCTATAGTCTATATTAAACGTTATTGAAGAACTGAATTAATTCGTTATCTTTACATGGACTGGTGATGTTATTTTTTTTTAATAGAAGATACTACAATAGACAATCACATTGAAGCAAGGTTAAAAGACAAGGAAAGATTCTAACTGAATAAGTAATCAGTTCCACCAAAAAGGCCCAAGATCTTCTTTAGTATATTTACTCAAATAAATCAACCACAGTCTCCCATCGAGGCCTAATAGCTTGACTATAAAACTTTGGCAACCAGTCCAACTGATACGTGTTGCTAAGTGGTTGACTTGTATCCAAGATCACGATATAATTCGGTATGATGTCACAAAGTTTAAGAACTGTTGTACTAACCTAGAAATTATTGGACAAGTCTAGCTTATGATTAAACTGCACTTTATTGTATGTGATTATTAAACACGCACCATTCTGAAACAAGCCGTGTTTTTCAAGATTTCAAAACTTAAGTTACAAATATACATCACACCAGACACTCACGATCGATCTGTCTGCCGAATGAACATTTAAGGGATAAGGTCGAACGGTTGCCCTTAGCAACGTAACGTGATGACAGGGATGTTTCCTAACCGACTTCAATCAGACGTTTCATTTATCCTTTCATGTCAACTACAAAACGTATTTGATAGTGAGGGAAAGGGGAAATTCCAAACATTAACATCCTTGTAATGCCCCTCTACACGTCGTTCATAGCTCGAGTTATTTATAAAACCAGATGTTTATTATATTTGGCAGTGACGTAAAATGACGATTTTATTCAGCGCTATCTGAACTATTATCACCCACATAAGTGGTTCCTAAAGTTTAGAAATGAAACTCTCCAGGTCCGTGAAACCTCAAAGAACCATTACTTTCCATTTATTTTGTTATTAAAGCCAGCACAGAAGATAACCAGTTCATTAAGATTTGTTAAGGGGGGTGGGCAGTGGCGTGCAGAGGTTCTATGATGCCCGGGGCCTTGTACCTAAGACCTTGGGGAAGGGTGGAAAGGGTTCTACTGTTCGATTCGACTCTTTGCGTTGGATG
>NW_013672408.1:32261-39442 GCF_000517525.1 Limulus polyphemus
GCTTATCTTAGAACCTATTAAACTGGTATTTTACTAGGGGGAGGCTTATCTTAGAACCTATTAAACTGGTATTTTACTAGGGGGAGGCTTATCTTAGAACCTATTAAACTGGTATTTTACTAGGGGGCTTATTTTATTCGCCCAGAGAAAATTTCCCTCTAAATACGGAAGTAGATTTGATGTAATCAAGAAAACTATTTTATTAAAGTTTTAACTTCGATCCTTTCTCGCGCAGTAATGTATAAAGGTAATGTGATAAAAAATAAATGATTGGAATACGTACAGATAATTTAACCACTTCCCCCTACGTACAGATAATTTAACCACTTCCCCCTACGTACAGATAATTTAACCTACTTCCCCTACACCCGTTTCTTTCAATTCGTAATCTTTGAAACGAAATTGTTTTCAATGATGTCTGTTCGTATTACCAGACAGAAACAAGGTCGACTTTCTTAAAACAGAGATAAAAGACCATCGAACCAGTTGAGTTTATCTCCGTTGTTGAAAGTTAAAATAAACTGGGGGGGGGGGGGGGCAAAAAATTAGCATGTCGGACTATGTATTCGAGGGTTTAAGGTTCGCGTCTCGTCACTGCAAAAGAATCCCCCACACACACTTTGTAGCTGTAAGTCATTAAAACAGTGACGTCAAATCACACTGTTCGATTATAGTGGCTCAAGAGTTGGCGATGGGTATTGTTGATTAGCTGCCTTCCTTCTAATGTATAAGGATGGCTAGCGCAACATTTCAGGAACATACAAAACAAATAAACCAATAATACCGAAATTCACACGGCTGTAATGCTAATTATAATTATACAAATAAAAACGCCACCTATGAACGCATACAGTGGTGATGACTATTACATAAGATAAGGCTTTATTTTTATCAATCGTACTACAGGAGCGGTTGTTAAAGTTGAAAAGTAACGCCTTTACTAAAATAATATTTTACGTATTACGTTCACATACACCTGGAAAAAACAATAATTAAAAAGTTACTTAATGTAAATTACTCCACGTGTGTAAATTTTAAAGATCTTTTTAAAATTCACATTTTACACAGACCGTTACCACAAGCTGTACGATACAAGTCTTACCCGCTAGTCGCTGCGTTCGTAGATTTTATTGAGTCGACTCTAAGCCTATTGGCGATGTCCCTCAATGCTTCCGAAGTGTTTTTCTCCATAGCCTCATCGACTTTGTAGCCTCGCTTAATCTTCCGAGGAAGACACAGACAAAACCTGGGCATCTTTACAGTATAACTTTACGACTACACAAATTTTAGGGGGAGTTTAGACGAATAACAGTTTCAATTGAAACAAATTTTGTTTACCATATTTAACACGGTGCGTTGTGCTGTCTTACCCTGATTCACCTAACTACTGTGGACCTACAATAACCGATTTCACTCTCGTAACTGGACCGAAAACAATTTACTAATGCAAGGCGAAACAAATACACCTATCTAACCCATTTGATTTTTTTAACTTTCAAGTGAACGATAAATCCGCCCTGACCTATTTGTTTCAATTATTAGTCCTCCAAGAACTTGTATCACGACGTGAAAAAAATAAAACGGAACGCACAGAAGAAAAACAAAAGAAAATACATAACCAGTTAGTTCTGAAAGGTCATTTATATTTGTTATAAACAGCTAGTTAACGCACGTGCATTGGAGAAGTAGAAAATGTAACCGAGTGAAATCACAACCAATTCGTGCAGCTTCGAAGAACCACTTTCATCATCTCTGGTCAAACAACAAACGATATGCTCAGAAAATTATTAAAACAATGTCCATTTTCTTGTGAACACACTGTGCCCGACATCATTCAAACACCCAGAAAAGAGCGAAAACATGGACACAGGAGAGAAGTGCTTACCATGATCCACTACTACTATGTCACAAGTCCACCCCACCCTCCTTACCCCGAGATTCTGGTTGTTCAGTCGCTGTATCTCCGATATTAAATGAAACTTTTTGGTCAGAGACCTGTATCTGAAAAACACAAGACTTTTTTTTTTGTAACCTGCAATGATCCTACCCAAACAATCGAATGTAATAAAATATATAAAACCCATTAGTAAATATTGCGTTTCATTGCATAGTGTCTGTCCCCTTAATTTCTTTGGATTGTTTAATGAAGTTAAAAATCATGCTAATATTTTAGTAAATGTGTGTATATTCGCTAATACTTGCGAAAATACGTCAGTAGAAAAGATTGTGTGTGTGGTGGGGGGGGGGGGTCTAAAACTGTAATTAATGTATTGCATCTTTTGTTTTATGGTAAATTCATGCTGTACATATTTACACCACACAGATATTCATTAAAAAACATATCCACAAACCAAAAACATTTTACCAGCGGTTGCGCTTCAGAAAACAGTGTAATATAACGTTCCACCACACTTCTTAGGCCTAAAAGCATTGTAATATAACGTTCTTAGGCCTAAAACCAGTAATATAGCGTTCGGTCACATTTCTCGGGCCTAAAAAACGCGTTTAAAACTTCCCCAGCAAAGCTTACGATAATATTAGTC
Organism: Limulus polyphemus; assembly: GCF_000517525.1. Taxonomy (NCBI): domain Eukaryota; kingdom Metazoa; phylum Arthropoda; class Merostomata; order Xiphosura; family Limulidae; genus Limulus; species Limulus polyphemus. Next base: position 34,805 of record NW_013672408.1, read on the forward strand.
ACAATCTACCTCATAATAGCTCTTATCATAGCCCATCATCAACGTACAGACCCTCAATGCGTATTTTATTTGTTTCTGGGGCTCTCGGTGGAAAATTAAAGAAAAAAAATAGGTATCCAACACTTAATTTCACAGGCTGATCCCACGTATTTCTGTTTTTTTACTTTGTTTCAATACGTGTATCACATCTAGGATGGCTACGGTTGACATCCTTTGATGATGTGACCTGTACCGCGTTTACCGAAGCAGTGACTAACTATAGGACGTGTTTGAATATCCTAAACCTGATGCACTGAACGCGAAGAACACCATGACGTCATACAAGATAATGACTGCTGCCTACGTGCGGCTGTGGTGTACACGGTTTTCAAAGCATGTATGTTACAGCCTGGTCCACTTTCTCTGGCCACTTGCTATGTACTAATTGACCATAAATCAGAAAGTTGACAAATACGAGTACATCGGAACCTATTCTAAGGTTGTGCAAGAGACACGGCGATAAACGCCCCCCTCGTTCCTTCCACCCTCGCTATAATTTCTTGAAATATTTAGATACATCACGCTGTTTGTCTGCATTCAAGTTATAAAACTGACACTAACTCTACACGTCGGTAAAACTTAACACTGTTTACACTTTCGTGAAGTTGACCAAGTTAACGTCTAACTTAAAATGTTCTCCGAGAATCTTGAAAACAGGGCAAGTAAAACAAACAAACGAAAAATAACTTTCATTCAACCACACATAAAGGTAGATTAGATTTTTAAAACTTAAAAACGGTCAGAACAATTAACACTGAGCAAAAAGCCAGATCGTAGCTCCGTCTTAAAACAAAATCTGACAAGTTCAATTTTTACAGATTTTAGTTGTCAAGATTGTGATAGAATAATATTTTATAATTTGAGTCTACTAAAAGCAAGTACAAGTTTAATAGAAAATTAAGGGACTTAGTGGTTAAAAAGGCAATAAATCCCCCACTCACATACATGACATGAAGAATAAAGAAAATATCAATTTTAAATGTTTTATTTCCATGAAAATGTAAAGTATACCTGTGCTAAACCAGTGATTAAATCAAACTTTGATAATATGTTCTTGGGTTACTTTCAACTCAGAATATACACGTTTCCACAAGTGACTGTTGGGACACGTGGAACCAATCGACAACAACGGCTGTTGGGACACGTGGAACCAATCGACAACAACGGCTGTTGGAACACGTGTCCCATACCCAAATTTAGAAATTGTGCGCACAAAAACAAAAATCCAGAAAGCATTTCTTATTTATTCTGGGTTATCTATATCGTTTGTATTTTAAATAGAAAAGTCGTAGTGAAAGGGTTCATATATTAATAACATAGCTTACAATAACTTATCCACTTGTACATAAATGTAATAGTGTTCGATACAAAGTAACAATACAAGAGAAACAATACGGCGAATAACCAGTTCAGGAACTTATCCAACAATTGTCTACATTTCCTTTGTAGTTTTCCATTATACATTAACATGAGCCATATATTGTTCAATAAAATTAGCAAGAGTAAAGAAATTAAAAATACAGAAGCGACAAAAAAATATAAGTAGACGAAGAAAATAATGTAACTGTCAAATGATGTTGGTTACTATGGTTACTATATAATATTACTCAGTGCCACTTAGTGACGTGATAACAAGGATTTCAGTATATGAAACAATACAGATATATTTTTACATTAAAAAACTCGGAATATTACGGTGGTAAACCTAACAGACTTAGACCTAATATTTGTGGTATTTTTGTTGTTGTTTCACATTTCTCTTAATTAATCCATTTCGGATTCAAATCAGAGTCGTGTAACACTAGCATTTCAGATCTCCGTTTATTTTGTGTTTTTTTTTAATCAACATAGATTTTAAATCGTCTTGATTTATAATGCTTCGTCAGTTTTCAGCGTTTAAATCGTAAACTCAAAAAAAAAAAATTGCAACTTTAGTCTACAGTCTCAAAGATCTTGAATCTAATTTATTTCGACTTTATTCAAAATAGAAAAGTTACACCATGAACAGCAACATTAACTAAATACGTAACGAGATATAAAGGTATTTCCCGCCTATTTGAAGTTTGTTTTTCTATATGTTAAACAAGTACGTAATGGCTACATTTACCCAATTTACTCACTTATCTCAAAAACATGTATACAAGGATCTACCGTTTAGCCTCGGAAAAATTCGTTTATTCCACGAACCCGTTCAAGATTCGTGTAACTTAGATTGCTAACATGTACTCCGCTTTTTCTTCACCAACAAGAACGCTGTATTGTATAAGGTAAACCAGCTAACATTAGCTTCTTGGGGAAAGCGAGGTCCACAATAAAGCTGTGTCGTAAAGGGAACTTGTTATTACGTCATGATTGTTATGGTCTCTGTAAGAATCACGAAGCTTCCTAGCATAACATAAAATGAATCAATGGATTATTGATTTAATTAGTTATTCACTCCAGTGTCAGTTAGCGAGTTGGACAGTGAGAGTTTATTATCGATCGCTTCACCAAGGATATCCTCCATGTAAGTGTATAACTATAAAGTTAGGCGTACATTAGTTTCACAATTTCTATCGAAACATTGTTTGTAACAAAAATTATTCAAGAAATAAACAAATTTGTTATCGTTACCTCCACTGGACATCGTATTATTTTTAATAAATACTCCAGAACAACCCTCCCAAAGATCGGACAAGTTACGACAATATTATATTTCACATTATTGCTACTTTTATCAAGTTATCATTGCACGTGCGGAGTTTGTTAAAACGAAACAAGATTGACTGAAATTATATTCTTAAACTTTCTAGGCGAGGAATAGACGAGGTATTTGTTTAAAGCCTCAACACTGACAAGTTTTATAGAACAATATAATTCCTTTCTTCTGATTAATGACATTATATTAATCCAGATAAAAGTTGATTCGTTGTACAGATTTGTCTGTGATTTGGAATAGACTCATCAGTATGTCAACACCACCTGCCTCTCTTATTAGAGAGGACAGTTGATCTGCCTTCTAAAAGCTCACCATGGTTATTTGTCTCAGTTACCACCCTACAAAGTCTTTAATGATGAGAATGTCTTCGTATTGCTCCCTTAGCTTTAGAGTAGCATCATAAGTAATGCAAGTATTTTGGAAATATGTAGAAATACGGGGCCACCTCAAACAAGCACAGAAAGTATGAACCGCTAACACTGATGTATTTTAAGTAGTGTGAAGGAATTCTAAAAATTCCACTGAAAACAGACAACTCATGCTGAACCTACTTTAACTTTCCTACACACATACTTCTAAATACATAAAAGTTTCTAAACTAATTTATCAACAACTTTTCGACAAATTAAACTAACTACAGGTCAGAACTAAGTAACTAATACATCAATTTAGCTAATAATATTTAACAGACTTACTAAAAATGTATATAATTTCATAAATAAACACACAACTAAAATATTATTATTATGCCATAATGATTAGAATGTACAAGGTATGATGATTCAGCAGTTTGAAACCTCTCTTTAACCATATTTTCAGCCTAACCACCGAACAACGTAGCGGCGGTTAGTAAATGTAGCTTCAAATTCTTATTTTTATAGAAATATTTTTCTTCATAATGTCATTATAATTATATTAATAATATCTTTCACCAAATTTGACAATTAAAAATTTGGAAGTTAGATATGTAATTTAACACACTAAAAGTTTATTTTCTTAAATTCATAAGAAAATTGTTAAGGAAGTACATAAAAGAAACCACAACCAAATTTAGTAAAAGTACTTTGAGATTTTAATTTAAGCTCATGTGATCTAAGTACGTGTGTTTAATAATTTTAATGTATCAAATTATTTTAACTAACATCCTCAAAATATAATAATCTAATTGAAAAAGTATTTGTATCTTACTTAACATTTAACAACATCCTGTAATGCGGAGGTAGACAATATTACTTCACCGCATTAAAAGAAAATGCTGACAAACATGCACGAGTTATCTCGTTTTGCCGCAGTAACCACGTATCTAGTCGTTTGAATAAAACTTAAAAACATGATCATCTTAAATAATTCTTCTACATGTACTTACCCAGATTTACTTGCATTAGTCGAATTTATGCTGTGAATCCGAAGTTTGTTGGCTATATCTCTCAGTTCCTGAATAGTTTTAGCATCCATGTCTAATCAGTGGTCTACTCTCACTAAAACTGCGAACGGTAATATACTGATGCAATGCAGAATTCAACTTTTTATGAGTATTTATCCATTGATTCTTTAAATGGTGCTGCCCTCTTACGATAAGTAAAGTAAATAGAAAATCCACATTTTAAAAAAAAATAGATATAATTTTTCAAGCATTTAATAAGCTTACGAAAGCATAAGAAAGTTTATTATTTATTATTTGTGTTTTGAACCAATTACCCGTATCTTTATATAATCACATGTTGTGTCAGCGAGGTCACGTGACTAGTATCACGCCACTTGTTTCTAGAAATATCCTGTGTTAGTCTTGTATATATAAGACGTTGACAACGTGACGGGAACAGTGTAATGAGTAATTGAACTGCAGTCAGAGAGTGTGTAATTGAACGGAGTATTGTTGAAGTCGAGCACGTAAGACGTTC
>NW_013672408.1:40442-43984 GCF_000517525.1 Limulus polyphemus
ACACTGAAGACGAATGCATATTAGGATTGGACTATCTACTACTAAGGAAGTTTGTAATTGACTTTGATGAAATGACGTTTGGGAACAACAAAGGCCAAGTTTCGGTAACTGTTAAAAGAGAGGTTGAACTAATTAGGTGTCATCAAGCTGAAGTCAAAGTGAGTGAAGAAGTTGATGATGGTCAAGTGAAACCAGGTATAGATAATAAAGCAAAGCAGGAGAAAGATCAAGATTTGAAGCCAATAATCGATTTTCTAAAAGCAAGTGTTGTGCGGCCTGCTTGGGAGAAGGTGTCTAGTCTAAGCCCTGTGACAAAGCACTATCGGGCACAATGGGACTAGTTGAAACTTGAAGATGGTATTCTTCTCCAGATATGGGAAATTGACGACTTGGCAAACGGTTATACCGAGAAAGTTATGGGAAGTTGTGCTGCGTCAATCCCATGATAATTTAACAGGAGGTCATCTCGGAATTAAGAAGAAATTGAGTCACATACGACAACGATTTTACTGGATAGGTATGAGGTGAGATGTGGAAGAATGGTGCAGGACATGCAGTACATGTAGTGCTAAAAGGGGACCCAAGCATAAGGGACGCCCACCTTATGAAGAGTTGCCTGAGAATGTGTCAGAGTTCGTGAAAGTGTTATCGGAAATGATGGATGATATTCACCATCAAGTGCGTTCAAACTTGAAAACGTCTACTGATTCGATGAAGTTAACTTATGATAAGAGATTTACTGAAGTCAGCTTTGAAGCAGGAGACAAGGTGTGGTTGTATAATCCCAGGAAGACCAAAGGGAAGTTTCCTAAGTTGTCTTCTCCATAGGAAGGCCCACATGACATAGTGGATCGTCTCTCAGACGTGACTTTGCGGATGAAATGTGGTCGGCGAGGCAAGCCAAAAGTGGTGCATGTCAACAGCCTTTGGCATTATCACGGTCCAGGACATTTCAGTTGGGACGAAGTGAACAACAGAACAAATGACACTGCTGAAGACGTGTTACCTGAAAAAGCCACCGTCGAAGAAGAAACTCTACTCAGTTTTGAGAAGGGAAACGGTGAAGCTCTTGATGAAGTTACTACCACTAATGTGACTGTTATCGACGATAGGACATTTCCTGATGAAGCAGATAAACCCCATATGAAGCAGAAGCCAACGAGACGGAGACCAGTACGGAAGAAGATACGTCCCGTAAAATTAAGAGACTTTGTTGAATTGTAATTTTGTGTTTGTAATTCTGTATATTTAATTAAGTTATTGTTAATTGTTATTGGTTTATTGTAAGTGACTGTTGTTCGGGACGAACAATACTAAGGAGGGGCAGTGTTGCGTCAGTGAGGTCACGTGACTAGTATCACGCCACCTGTTTCTAGAAATATCCTGTTTCTTCAAGAATGCCCTAGCATTTACTAGATATCTGTTAGTCTTGTATATATAAGACGTTGACAACGTGACGGGAACAGTGTAATGAGTAATTGAACTGCAGTCAGAGAGTGTGTAATTGAACGGAGTATTGTTGAAGTCCAGCACGTGAGACGTTCATTGAGAATTATAGCGCGACTGTTGAAATTAAGTGTATCGGAAAGTTATATTCAGAAAGAATAAACCAGTTTTATTTAAGAAAGGACTTGTGTCGCTAAAGTTTCGTCGGAACGAATTTACGGAAAATTAACTAACGACTGGAGGCGTAACACACATAAGAAAGTTTACTATTTATTATTTGTGTTTTGAACCAATTACCTGTATCTCTATACAATAACATCACGTGTATCGAAACCCGGTTTTTAGCGTTATAAGTCCGCAGACATGCCGCTGTGCCACTAGGGGGCATGCACGTTCATAAAAAAAACACAGCAGCATAATAATTTATAGAATTAACAAAACATAAAAACGTTCATGTTCAAAACGGTCTTGAAGAGAAAAGATTTACTAATAGCAGTAAAATGTGATTAGAAAAACAACAACAAAAACACATTTTAAAAACGTTTGAGTTCTCAAAATCCATTTCATTATTGAGTTTTCTTTATTTTTAATTATTACTATCGATTTTCTTGTGTTCCGTTGATGAAAGGATTTTGGTTTAGCAATGATTTTTCACAAATTTGAGTCATCTATGTGGTTCGTTGTGTGAATATGTAATGCTAAATGTAATGTGTGTTATGCTAAAGCCGATATTTCAATTATTTGGAAGTAGTTTTTGCACTCCATTACGATTCGTGAACGTTGACCTTTCTGTATCTGAACTTACAAGGCGTTGAGAGTAATTTTAGTCTGTTCATTTAGATTGACGATCTTGGCCTGCTGAAACTAATCATTTAGATTGACGAGTCTTGGCCTGCTGAAACTAATCATTTAGATTGACGAGCTTGGCCTGCTGAAACTAATCATTTAGATTGACGAGCTTGGCCTGCTGAAACTAATCATTTAGATTGACGAGCTTGGCCTGCTGAAACTAGTCGAGTGTTTATATTTTGTTAATTAAATAGATTGACGAGCTTGGCCTGCTGAAACTAATCATTTAAATTGACGAGCTTGGCCTGCTGAAACTAATCATTTAGATTGACGAGCTTGGCCTGCTGAAACTAGTCGAGTGTTTATATTTTGTTAATTATTTAATCTTTTGTGGGTAATTATGCTGATATGTTGTTACTGTTTTAAAAAAGTAAAATCTTCTAAGCTTAAACTTACCAGCTAAATAAAGCGATGAACAGACACTATGGGGTTTCTATTTATTTTAGATCAAAGCCACGTTTGGCTCTCTGCTATGCACTCCGCGGAGAATTGAACCCTGGATTATAGCGCTGTAAATCCATAAACTTACCGCTGACCCACTGGGGTGGGCTAGGAGTTTCTTACAAAAACTAAGTAAGGTGGATACTATCCATGTCAAGTACAAACAAATACGAAGTAATTGAGAAAAGTCAAAGATCATCTTTTTATTTCGACTTTATGTTCTGAATTTACGATAATGTTACAAATCAATAACAAGTGAAACGAGTCTGAAACTATAAAAAAACTTTAATTTTAATTCAAGTTCAAATACAGATCCCCACATTGTATTTATGATGTTATTAAATCAACATTAATTTATTCATTTGTTTTTACAATAACTTCTGTCCAAAAACTACAATTTAATATTAATACCTCTAAATAAAATAATGTATTTGTTTGAATTTTAGTCGATCCAGTCAATCAAATATTCTTTTTAACAGACAAGAAGACACACATAAAAACTAAATTAAACAAAATAATATTAAGATATTATGTGACACATTGTCTGTTGTAACCAGTATTACTTCTGAAAAAATACTGTGGTAAATAGTCCGATATAAGCAATGATAGTTCAACATATAATGTGGGAATTTGTCTAACGTAAACAATATTAGTTAAACATATAATGTGAGAATTTGTCTAACGTAAACAACATTAGTTCAACAAATAATGTGGGAATTTGTCTAACGTAAACAATATTAGTTCAACAAATAATGTGGGAATTTGTCTAACGTAAACAATATTAGTTCAACAAATAATGTGGGAAT
>NW_013672408.1:44275-49257 GCF_000517525.1 Limulus polyphemus
AACAATATTAGTTCAACATATAATGTGGGAATTTGTCTAACGCAAACAATATTAGTTAAACATATAATGGTGGAATTTGTCTAACGTAAACATTATTAGTTCATCAAATAATGTGGGAATTTGTCTAACGTAAACATTATTAGTTCATCAAATAATGTGGGAATTTGTCTAACGCAAACAATATTAGTTAAACATATAATGGTGGAATTTGTCTAACGTAAACAATGTTAGTTCAACAAATAATGTGGGAATTTGTCTAACGTAAACAATATTAGTTAAACATATAATGGTGGAATTTGTCTAACGTAAACAATATTAGTTCAACAAATAATGTGGGAATTTGTCTAACGTAAACAATGTTAGTTCAACAAATAATGTGGGAATTTGTCTAACGTAAACAATATGTGTTCAAAAAATAACACAGTGAATTCATTTGTTTTTGTTTTTCGCGCAAAGCTGTCCCTAATTTAGAAGTGATAGATTAGAGGGAAGATGCACAGTTGAGGAAAATTAATCCTGAGAAAGGTACCACAATTCCAACTGGAAGAGGCACATGTAAGTGCAGACTGAATGAATGGTTCGAGGGAAGCCAGAGTTCTCCAAAGTAAAAAAACACTGTGTGAAAGAGAAGCACAAACTTAGGTGACAAGACATTCCATTGTTCGTAAATGGAGTGGAGAAGGAGGAGTGTGGCTGAGATGGGAGTAGAAGAACACACTCAGATGTATCAAGTATTGAATGAATGGTTCGAGGGAAGCCAGAGTTCCCCAAAGTAAAAGAACAGTGTGTGAAAGAGAAGCACAAACTTAGGTGACAAGACATTCCATTGTTCGTAAATGAAGTGGAGAAGGAGGAGTGTGGCTGAGATGGGAGTAGAAGAACACACTCAGATGTATCAAGTATTGAATGAATGGTTCGAGGGAAGACAGAGTTCCCCAAAGTAAGAGAACAGTGTGTGAAAGAGAAGCACAAACTTAGGTGACAAGACATTCCACTGTTTGTAAATGAAGTGGAGAAGGAGGGGTGTGGCTGAGATGGGAGTAGAAGAACACACTCAGATGTATCAAGTATTGAATGAATGTGAGAAAAGACTTCAAAGGCTTGCCAAGCTAGTACAGCCGAGCAGCCCCTTGCAGAAGAATGCAGATGTGAAAGAATGAGTACTCTTGAGAATGAGCAAAGAGAAGTTAATCACATTTGTAATAATGGAACCTCAGCCTCAATCCACAAACAAGGCAGGCGAATACCCCATGGCTGGATAAAGACATATGGGGCAGATGCAATGCCAAAAAGAAGAGCACAGAACTGAAAGACCCGATCCCAATGGATGAAACAAAGAAAATGTTTGGAGGATGAGACAATTGGAATGTTTAAAAAGGTGTCTAAGATGTCGACCATGATCATCCACAGTCCGAGTGAAAAGAACCACTAGAGAGAAAAGAAATCCTCCAGAGAGAACCAAGAGATGATAAGAAAGCAGTTGAGAGATGGCAGATCGATAATCAGGCATCAGTCTTTTTGGGGACCACAAAAAGATGAGAATAATAACCATGTAAATACCCTCTAAATGGTATTCTTGGCCATGAGACCGGAGACCACATCATCGAGACACTGAAGATAAAGGGAAATGGAGGGAGGAAGAAATGAAAAGCGGAGAATGTGAAGAGAACTTAAAGAAACCACCCATCGGAAAAATGGAGACCAAAGGCTGGCAAAGAGAGACATGTGGGATCACATTAAACCAAATCCAACAGGGTAGTCACCAGTGGCAACTCTGACATTAGGAAGTGGAAGAAGTTCAGGAAGCTGTAATGAAAAGGGGGAAACGTGGATTCAGTAGGCTTAAAAAAAGGAACAGATTGGTGAGGTTGAGGAAAACAAGAAACCATAGTAAACAATACGAATTAGCCGGATGGAATTTAAACAAGTGACGAGTAAACAGCTTTGTACACGTAATTGTGTGTCTAGACATACATGTACACTACAGATGGAGCATTACTGAAGTAATAGAAACCAATGGAATTTAAACAAGTGACGAGTAAACAGCTCTGTACACGTAATTGTGTGTCTAGACATACATGTACACTACAGATGGAGCATTACTGAAGTAATAGAAACCAATGGAATTTAAAAAGACACACAATTACGTGTACAGAGCTGTTTACTCGTCACTTGTTTTATCTGTGAGTCAGAAAACGGCAACTGAGCTGCTCCTGCAGCAGTTAATGGGTTAACCATAAACAGTCTGCAAGATCCAAACAAAACTAGGGACTGTCGTGCAACAACCAGGATTTCATTGTGCATTTTCTTTATGGATGTGTAATGGTAGAAAAAGAATGTGGTGGTTGTTTTTGTTGACTGGTTGTCTCATTTGAACAATTATATCTGAATATTAATCAGATATGTGTTATGACTTTCTAATAAGCTGCCTCAATGTGACTGTTCCTGTTTATGCAATAAGAAATGACTATGTAAAATATAGATGTTAGTGAAAGAAATCTGATGTCATACATCTGGTCGTTTTGTTACCTTCATAAGGATATATAAAAGTAGAGTAAATATTAGAGGCTTGGTGATGTAGACAGTACTCCTGCTGAGAGCACTTACAATATTAAAATAACCAGCAATCCAAGACAAAAAAAAACATTGTGGGGGTTTGTCAACACAAAACATAGTTTCAACTATTTTAGTTAGGGTATCTAGTCACAGAGGAACATTGTGGGGGTTTGTCAACATAAAACATAGTTTCAACTATTTTAGTTAGGGTATCTAGTCACAAAAAAACATTGTGGGGGTTTGTCAACACAAAACACAGTTTCAACTATTTTAGTTAGGGTATCTAGTCACAGAGGAACATTGTGGGGGTTTGTCAACATAAAACACAGTTTCAACTATTTTAGTTAGGGTATCTAGTCACAGAGGAACATTGTGGGGGTTTGTCAACATAAAACACAGTTTCAACTATTTTAGTTAGGGTGTCTAGTCACAAAGGAACATCTGTAGTGTACATGTATGTTTGGTAATTATCGTCATTCGCATAGAGTTATAGTTATATATGTGCGACTGATGGATCCTTCAGTCGTTCGCAGCTGAACCATCGAACTTTAATGATGAAAATATCCATTGTCCACAGTTAATCGGTTAATAAATGGTTCTGAAGATGGGGTTACCAGATGTAACATCCATAGCTACTGCATCTGGTTCTATCTTGAGGTATACACCGATTAGTAGCATCTGTAGCTAGCTCCATCTTGTAAGACAACCTGATGTATGCACCCATTAGTACAATCTGTAGTTGATTCTTCTTGTAAGACAACTTGATGTATGTACCCATTAGTACCATTTGTAGCTGAGTCTTCCTGTAAGACATCGTGATGTATGCACCCATTAGTACCATTTGTAGCTGAGTCTTCCTGTAAGACATCATGATGTATGCACCCATTAGTACCATCTGTAGTTGATTCTTTTAAGACAAATTGATGTATGCACCCATTAGTACCATTTGTAGTTGATTCTTCTAAGACATCTTGATGCATGCACCCATTAGTACCATTTGTAGTTGATTCTTCTAAGACAACTTGATGTATGCACCCATTAGTACCATCTGTAGTTGATTCTTCTAAGACATCTTGATGTATGCACCCATTAGTATCATCTGTAGTTGATTCTTCTAAGACATCTTGATGTATGCACCCATTAGTACCATCTGTAGTTGATTCTTCTAAGACATCTTGATGTATGCACCCATTAGTATCATCTGTAGTTGATTCTTCTAAGACATCATGATGTATGCACCCATTAGTACCATTTGTAGTTGATTCTTCTAAGACATCATGATGTATGCACCCATTAGTACCATCTGTAGTTGATTCTTTTAAGACAACTTGATGTATGCACCCATTAGTACCATCTGTAGTTGATTCTTCTACGACACCTTGATGTATGCACCTATTAGTACCATCTGTAGTTGATCCGTCTAAGAGATCTTGATGTATGCACCCATTAGTACCATCTGTAGTTGATTCTTCTTCCACAACATTCTGATGAGTAGGTACTAACCTACTGTCAGTTGGATATACTAGAAAAGATTCAATTCCATTGTTGGACACTGTTGGTCCAGAAATTCTGTATACCTGAAAACAGTTCAGAGAAATTATCTTGCCAAATAATAACCTATAATGACAACCCATATACACTGATGGTTATTAATAACCTGTAATGATAACCCCTGCACACTGATGGTTATTAATACCCTATAATGATAACCCCTGTACACTGGTGGTTATTAATAACCTATAATGATAACCCATGGACTCTGACAGTTAATAACCCAGAGTAACTAGTAGCCTCAACAGTTACTTATTCCTACCTCACAAAGAGACTGGACTGCTTCTTCAAGCAACTAGTGACTTAAATAGTTACTTGTTCCTACCTCACAAAGAGACTGGACTACTTCAAGCAACTAGTGACTCAATAGTTACTTGTTCCTACCTCACAAAGAGACTGGACTGCTTCTTCAAGCAACTAGTGACTCCAATAGTTACTTGTTCCTACCTCACAAAGAGATTGGATTGCTTCTTCAAGCAACTAATGACTCCAATAGTTACTTGTTCCTACCTCACAAAGAAACTGGATTGCTTCTTCAAGCAACTAGTGACTCAAATAGTTACTTGTTCCTACCTCACAAAAAGACTGGACTACTTCAAGAAATTAGTGACTCAGATAGTTACTTGTTCCTATCTTACAAAGACACTGGACTGCTTCTTCAAGCAACTAGTGACTCCAATAGTTACTTGTTCCTACCTCACAAAGAGAAATTCAACTGCTTCTTCAAGCAACTAGTGACTCCAATAGTTACTTGTTCCTACCTCACAAAGAGAATGGACTGCTTCTTCAAGCAACTAGTGACTCCAATAGTTACTTGTTCCTACCTCACAAAGAGAAATGGACTGCTTCTTCAAGCAACTAGTGACTCCAATAGT
>NW_013672409.1:0-13227 GCF_000517525.1 Limulus polyphemus
ATATAGATCAATTTCTTTCTTTCTAAAAGTAATTACAGGTATTACAAGGAGTTTTTACTTTCTAAAAGTAATTACAGGTATGACAAGAAGTTTTTAAACGGGATATAGATCAATTTGTTTCTTTCTAAAAGTACTTACAGGTATGACACGGAATTTTTACTTTCTAAAAGTATTTACAGGTATGACATGGAGTTATTAAACAGAATATATATTTTTTATTGGAAACTGACTTGCAGCTGCTCTCTCTGGAAAGGATGATAGTTACTCTGATCTTTTTAAAACTAGAATTTTACAAAATATATACTGACGGCATCTCTTCGTTTAGACTCATAGTCAAGTTAGACGAAGTGATATTTCTTTCGTTATAATCAGTTCCATCACACTATGTGTCTTACGAAGTTGCTGTTTCAAAAATTGGACGTCTATCCTACTCAGGTAAAAAAGTTACAATAACTGGTTGTTGCTTCATAACAGATATTATATATAGGGTGTCTTTCATAAAATTCAGTCTCTATTCAGTCAGTGACATATTTAGTAGAAATCTAAAGCATGTTTTGCAAGAATTTGTTTTAATATGTGTTATTCTAACTAAGTAATGTTTGAGATACGTACTTTGATCCTATTTAATAAGAAAGGCTTCAGGCTCTGGATTATGAAAGTGTAAGCAAAGTGTCCGTGAAATTAAAAGAAAAATAAGAGAAGAACAGCAAGATTTACCAACACAAAATGTTATTTTGTTTCATGTAAACACTAGGGCTGCCTATCTCATCATAGTTGTCGATACGATACGTATCTAGATACAGAAGTTTTACCAACGGTTTGTTACAAAATTTAACAGTCTTGTCTGTAATTTATTATTTATGTTACTAACATTGTCTTATTTAAGTACTTTACACTTTACAATACTTTTTTTTTCAAATTCTCTGGTTTGATCAACTAAATGGCAGCTGGCAAGAGAAGTAAAATAAAAGTTAATATCTGTATCAATTTTGTTGTTGTTAATTTGTTATGATTCTTTGCATGCAATGTTTTTGATAAAAGAAATGAAGACAACATGTAGTACCAGTTTGTTTGTTTGTTTGTAGTTAAGTACAGAACTACACAATGGGCTATCTGTGCTCTGCCCACCACGGGTATCGAAACCCGGTTTCGAGCGTTGTAAGTCCGCAGACATAAACATGTAGTACTCAATACACATATTTCTTTATTGAATCATTAATTTTTAGCAAAATACTTTATTAGAAATTCTGATTTTTTCTGTACAAAAGACTTATAATGTTTACTGAAAGCTTGACAAATTTCGTATCGTATCGGACGATGTATGGATACAATCGTATTACGGCTTAAAGATGATACTAGTATCGTATTACTGTTTTGCCTCACCTTTAGTAAACACACCCTGATAAATTGAAAGAATAGTAAGCTTAGTTTAATGAAAGGAGATAAACTAAACATATTTGAAAGTAAACAAACAAACGTTTATCTGATTGATGGTTAGAATAGGAGGACAAACAGACGATTCTCTGATTGATGGTTGGATTAGGAGGACAAACAGACGATTCTCTGATTGATGGTTGGATTAGGAGAAGAAACAGACGATTCTCTGATTGATGGTTAGATTAGGAGAACAAACAGACGATTCTCTGATTGATGGTTAGATTAGGAGAACAAACAGACGATTCTCTGATTGATGGTTGGATTAGGAGAACAAACAGACGATTCTCTGATTGATGGTTGGATTAGGAGAACAAACAGATGATTCTCTGGTCGATGGTTGGACTACGAGAACAAACAGACGATTCTCTAATTGATGGTTGGACTACGAGAACAAACAGACGATTCTCTAATTGATGGTTGGATTAGGAGAACAAACAGACAATTCTCTGATTGATGGTTGGATTAGGAGAAGAAACAGACAATTCTCTGATTGATGGTTGGATTAGGAGAAGAAACAGACGATTATCTGATTGATGATTGGATTAAGAGAAGAAACAGACGATTCTCTGATTGATGATTGGATTAGGAGAAGAAACAGACGATTCTCTGATTGATGATTGGATTAGGAGATGAAACAGACGATTCTCTGATTGATGATTGGATTAGGAGAAGAAACAAACGATTCTCTGATTGATGGTTGGATTAGGAGAACAAACAGATGATTCTCTGGTCGATGGTTGGACTACGAGAAGAAACAGACGATTCTCTGATTGATGATTGGATTAGGAGAACAAACAGACGATTCTCTAATTGATGGTTGATTAAGAGAATAAACAGACGATTCTCTGATTGATGGTTGGATTAGGAGAACAAACAGATGATTCTCTGATTGATGGTTGGATTAGGAGAACAAACAGATGATTCTCTGATTGATGGTTGGATTAGGAGAACAAAGGTAAGATACACAAGTGTCTCTGTCTTGAACGTTCGACTAAAACTGAAAAAATGATTATTTCACTGCCTACCTACAATAATTGCAATGATAGCATCAAATTGAGAAATTCGCAATTGCCTAAAGTAATGCTTGACAAACTGCTTTAGAGACTACTTTTTAGGGCTATGTTTCACATTTTTACAACAAAACCTTATTCCCGCATCAAGTATAAAACACAATTTAAAATGTTGCAAGTTCTTAAATCTGTTATGTATAAAAACAATAAAGGTAAAAGTGTGCCACAATTCTCCGTTCTTTAATCTCAAATCGCATCAGCTTTAAGTTATCAATTCAACAACATTAAAATCTGGTTAATACATCTACTGTTTTGAAAATTTCTATTAGCTATATTAGAACTTTTATGCAATATAACTGCATAACATTTCTTTCCATGTCAGTTCAACAGTTTACCAAACTTCAAAAACTACAGCATAGTTTATACACCTACTGTCTACCTACACAAAGTACACAAACTACCTATTGTTAAAAATATACTTTTCTTACTCAACGAAATTTATTTCAAATCTATTACACGACGAAACATATTC
Organism: Limulus polyphemus; assembly: GCF_000517525.1. Taxonomy (NCBI): domain Eukaryota; kingdom Metazoa; phylum Arthropoda; class Merostomata; order Xiphosura; family Limulidae; genus Limulus; species Limulus polyphemus. The sequence goes on from NW_013672409.1 coordinate 2,980, forward strand.
ACCACTTCATTCCCACTTCACCCGTATGGATTGGAACCAGAGGCGTAACCAAGAAAGGGCCCAAGGGGGCCCGGCCCCCCTGAAAATCTAGGCATACTGATCATGTTATTTTTCAGCTTTTATATGTAATAAACTCATTTTGTATAATTTAATAAACAAAATAAAACTTCTATAAACACTATTACATTTGATATGATTTGTGAGACATTACCAATTATCTGTATAACATACAATACTTGATATTACAGTTGACTTGTTCTGTCCCATACATTTCTTGTTACACTTTTTTGTCAGCAACCTTCTCCTTCTTTTCCCATTTGGTCATCTTTGACATCAACATCGCGTGCTCTCACACCCATTCTTCCTCCTAAGTACCAAGGGCACTTATGAGGTCATCTCCCCCTCTTCACAATTTCTTTAAATGAAAAACGTAGAGTAGTAAATTGTCAACAAAGATACCATGGGGAAACACTAATGATATCAGTAACCAAATGTTAGTGGAAGTGTCGAAGGTATCAACACTGACTATTGAGTGCTTACACCCACATCGTCTCAACTCTTGCTGCCTTTCACTGTCTGTAACCAGTTGTGGGAAGGCAGTTACCCTTAAAAGTTGTTATAATTCCTAAAGTAGAAAGGAAATCAAACCACCCTAATATTTCTACTATATGCCACTCTCAACCTCCGCCCTTAAGAACACCGAAACATACAGAGTTTTTTTTAGGGTTTTCCCTGTTTTTAACATATCATTTATTATGTATATATTTTAACGTTGTATTCTCATTTATTATGTATATATTTTAACGTTGTATTCTCATTTTAATTGTATAATTTACACATGCCTCGGTTACTGGCTGGAACACACATGAATATTTCAAATGTGATATCAGAAGGTAAATGCAGACATATTGAAATCCAATGAGATTTAGGTCAGACCTTTCTTCACAATCACCATTGAGCAATGTATAGCTATGATCTTACAATCTTGGCCTATGTAGCATTGATGGCTTTTGTGGTCGAAGTCATGGCTGGAGAGGGGCCTTTGCCTTGTTGCTTTCTTGGTGAATGGAAGATTTTTCACCTTCTTCTTTGGTTCCTAGTTGCAAACGTACTTTTTTTCCCAGGACCCCTCAGTACCTTGTGTATAGTCTAATATTTCATCAGCTTCTGTGTAAATTGACACAGGTTTTGTTCCAGTCTTAGATGTGTATGTATATTGGTGTTATTAACACTGGACGTATTGTCAAAGTTTCTCATACAGTTGCTCTGTGAGGTGGCTGAACAATGTTGTGAGAGTTTTCGTTTTAGTTGTCAGCTAAGCTAGAATCTATGGTTGCTATTCTAGCACCAATATATGAAAGAATGACACTGTCAATGCCTTGCCAGCTAGGGTCAGCACTGAAGTTGATGGTAGCCCCATCTCAATAGTGGTAATTGTTAATAGCAGCTATGGTTATCTCCTTATATATATCTTCTTATATCACTAGTGAGACATAAGACATCTTAGCAGTGGCAGTTATGCTCTGGGTGCAGTCGCAAATTGATAGGTGAAAGTAGGTTTCCAAAGTGTGTCCTTATGTACAGCAAGAAAGGGGTTTTTACTGGTGATAGGTAAGGAGGTTAGTCTTCAGCATAGAGTGCTGCCTGGTTGCGACTCTATATAATATAACATTATTTTTATCCTTAGTGTTGTTTAATGGAAACTTGGGTTTATTAAGAGATATTTCTATTAATAGCATGTATCTCTAGAATGTATCTTCACTGATTTAGTATTTTGCTATTACAACTTCATCAGGAACTATCAACATCCTAAAAGTTCACTACTCAGTGTTTAAGTAGTGCTAGCATATGGTCTTGACGATCAATTTAGACATGCCAAGACTAACTGGAATGGTCTCTATGGGACTCCTGAATATTTGTTGACTAGGTCAATCATCGCCACATACTGGCCAAGGTTTGTAGCACTGCACCAACCTCAGCCAATGATCTCACAGCATTATTAGTAGACCTTGTTGACCTGGAAGATTCCTGACTGCCCCAGTGATCAGCAGGATCGTTGTGATATGATTTATCCACCTGACAGTGTTATAAATGTTTCTAGTGGATGTTGTCCACAATACACAACTCTCCTCTATGCTGATTTATCCACCTGACAGTGTTATAAATGTTTCTAGTGGATGTTGTCCACAATACACAACTCTCCTCTCCGTGTAGATTTAATGTGGATCCCTACACATCACACTATTATGTTACTGACATCATTTGAGCATAACATTTTTCAGAGTGTGTTATTATCTTAACTTGGGGAAGACGAGGAGATTATTCTTTAGGCATGGAGACTGCACTGTCTAAGCTACACAGTAACAATCATTGCAAGTAGACATCAGTCTACACCAATATTCCACATTGGTGGTGAGGTGAAGCAGGTTACTCTGCCACATTTTAAAGGGATTTCAAAAAAGAAATTGGATTATTTATTCAACCATTTCAGATATATTTCCTCTTTGAATGGTACACTTAGATATAGTTATAGGTGGTGCAATATCTGATGTTCAATTTGGACATATTCGTGCTCAACACTCTAGAGCACTTAGATAAGGAGCTAATCAATGATTTAGTTGATGCTGTGTTTTTCCACAGAACTGACACAGTGAAGAACACATGGTATCGAGCCCATAAGCACCCAACATTATTTGCAGCCAATTTAGAGAGACTACATGGAATTGCATTCCCAAGCATGTCACATGTTGATTGTGACGAGATTCTCATTAATAATTTTGTAGATACGTTACCGAGAAAACAAATGCAGAATGGGTCTCAGCAGCATTTCTTCTTTGACTGGGGCACTTTCAATGGCAACATGGTTCAAAGTGGTTATGCAATGAGCAATGTGTTGGAACAGAAAAAAAAGCCAACATCAATAGCTAGTGTAGTAGTTTATTTGACTTTCAGACAACTTCAAGTGTCCTTAAAAGTGTAAATCAACAGCACTGTTGCTTAAAGTACTGCTTCATGATACAGTAACCATGGTTCCCTGTGAGTGAATACTGTAAATTCTATATATATATTTATTTTGTTTGTCGTTCTTGTGGATAAATTTATGTATTTCAATAAAGGGTTATTTTAATGTATTTTTTGCTTATTTTTACAGTAAAAAGATAGTTTTGGGTATTTTGTTTCATTACTAAAGGGTTTGCTTTTGGTATTTTGTTTCATTATTAAAGAGTTTGCTTTGTGTTTAGTGTCAAGAATTTATTTTTCTGATTTGCTTTATATTGTATTGATAATATCAGAAATATTATATGGATGTGCTGTATCTATACTAAGTGGTATGATTAGTTTAATGGTAAATTGTAATGAAAAGTTCTGATTTGTAATTTCATGGGTAAATAGTTTTTCTACATAATTATTCATTATTAAACTATGATGCCTTTTGTGTTTCATTTTTAAAAACTATTCACTATAGAAATCCATCTTAATTAAAGAGCTTATCTTTGAATGTGTCTTTTGTTAAATGTTAATTTTTATGTAGATTAGTTTGTTGTGAAAAGATATTCTAATGTGACTATGTATTACTGAAAATGCCAAAGGTTTTATTATTATGATTTCATTATGTATTGTGTAAGTTTGTTGACTAGTTAATCTATGTCTGTATGTGCTTGAGACAGACCAATACTGCTAAATAGTGCATCCACAGGTGGCAGATTGTGAAATGGCTTACAGTAAGGGTGGGCTGTGAAATAAGCAGGGAATAACTCAGGCAAATAAGCAGCCATGTTTCAAACAGCAACAGCAACAGTGGGATTTGGAAGTCCTCAATGTCGAAACAAGGAGATGTCAGAATCTCAACAGCTGTGAAGATGGATGAAGGTTGCAGTAGAACAAGAACACCAACCATCTTGGTCTCCTTGCCATAGAATCAAGGCCTTGTTCTGTGAAGAACCACTTAAAAGCTGGTTTGCAACAACTTTTTCACAATAAAAGAAGTCATGCAAAGGCATCTCCCATAGTAACAATATCTTCCAGCATCTTTAAAGCCCTTCAATGATCAGCTAGTGATGGCAGAAGAAAAATTATGAGTTTTGGAAGCTCCTTCTCATAAAGTGGTATGAATGCAGCAGTTTCAATAGGTCGCCTAGCAATTGAACAAAATAGGAATGTTTTTGGCAGCTGTAACTACGATTGAGAATTTAGAATCCACTCTCATCACCCCACATAGGGAGGGGACTAGAAAAGGTGCATTAAAATAGTCTGTTTAACCTTTCACTGGGTGGATAATCGTATCCAGTGGAATCACCTTTACTGTAATTGAATGCAGCAAGCTTGCAAAATCAATTTTGGGACCTGGAACATCATTACCTTCATAAACAACATTACATGTTAACTGCCTGCTAGTTTGAGATGCAGAGTCATTTATTCCAATAGGAAACTCTTTTAGTTGGTTTATAAATTCATTCTTGATGGCAAAGTCAACACCGTGAAGTTGGCATTCTTCTACATGTTTACCCGCCCAGAGAAGATATAGCTGGCTCCTTGTTCCTTTGGTTGCTTCTCCCTTGTTCACCAGGTCTCTCTCAAGGCAACAACGTCAATATCATATTGGCTGAGTTTTCAGGCCACGATTGCAACGTGACATTCTGGGCGTTCAGTGCCACTGTCATTGGCGCTTATGCTTTGACTTTTGACAGAGACGATGAAATCAAGGAAGAATTTTACTCCAACCTTGATCAAATACTTTCTGGTATTCTGGGGGGAGAAAGATTTATTTATTTTGGCAACTTCAATGCCAGAGTTATAAGGGACTTGAACCTCTGGAATGAAACTAATGCAAGGAAGGAGTGAGAAAGGTCAACTCTAATGACATCCTTCTCTTAGCAAAATGTGCAGAACATGGATTTACCATTACCGACAACGTGGTACACCAAAAACAAAAACACAACATGTGGCAACATCCACAATCTAAACATTGGTATTTCATTGACTACATCATTTTCTCTACCCTAGATTACAAATTATTGGAATTATGATTGCAAAGGTGGTCACATAACTAATGCTATACCAGGAACTGATAACTGCTGAACCTGTCCATCAAACTGGCTCTCAAACGACAGTTGAGGCAGAAGCAATGTCAATGGAAAATAAATGTTCAAGGATTCAAAGACTCAATCAAGTGAGATCTCTTCCACCAGTACTTCAACAAAAACTAATTAATTACAATCAGTAGCAGCAGGGAGAGTGCCAGCAGTGCTTGGAGTGCCCTCAAGTCCATCATCACCACCACCTGTGAAGAGACACTTGAATTATCTACCAGGAAACATCAGGGTTGGTTTGATGAGAATGACCATGAGATTCAAAAGTTGATAAACTACAAGACCTTTTGTTCTTAGCAGAATGATATCAACTCCAAGCAAACTATACTGATTTATCAATGAGCCAAGGCAGAAGTCCTAATAGTGTTCTGTGACATGAAGAAGAGATGTTGGAAAGACAAAGCAAAACTAGATCCACTATCTCGTCAGTATCCGCAATATGTGTGATTTTTCACTGTCAACAAGATCATCTACAGTCAAATCACTTAGGAATCAGCCCCCTTCAGACCTAAAAATGGAGGAAATCTGATTAATGAAAGGAAGTTGTTAATGCTCGTTGGAAGGAGCATTTCAAAGAACTACTCAATTAAGACTCTGTTGTTGATGAAAGTGCTCTCAACTCCTTTTTGCAACACCCAGTCAGAGACGAGCTTGGAATCCTCCCAACCATTGATGAGTTGATGACGGGCATTAAGCAGATGAATGAAAGACAACAAGACACCTGGGACTGATAAAACCTCTGATGAAGTATTCAAGCAGAGGGATGTGGTGCTCACATCATAGCTCGTCACTCTTGAGATCTGAAATTTTAATGAAATCCCATATGACCTTAGGGATGCTACTATCAGAGCAATCTTCAAGAAAGAAGACAAGTTTGACAGAGAGATCACTTTGCTTTCCACCACAGTAAATATCATTGCTTATTACTCTCCTGAGCTGTCTACTTCTACTTGCTAAAGAGCTTCTCCCGAAATCTCAGTGTGAATTTAGGCCATCAAGAAGCACAGCTAACATGATATTCACTGCTTGTAAGCTGTCCGAAAAATGTCGGGAACAACATAAACCACTTTATATAGCCGTCTTTGACGTAAGAAAAACCTTCAATTTTGTCAACTGAGAAACACTGTAGAGAATTCTTCTGAAATACAGATGACCCCAAAATTCATCACCATTCTTTGTCTGCTCTATGATAATATGTGAATGGTGATTCTCAATAACATGTCCACCACAAACAAGAATGCATTATTGCTCCAACACTGTTCTTAATATTCTTTACAGCCATGTTACATCAGACCACCAACAATTTTCCAGTTGGAGTGTAGCTAAAGTACAAAATGGATGGTAAGTTACTTAACCTCAGCTAATTCAAATCCAGAACCACTCTTCTAACAGTCATCGAGCTCCAATACGCTAGTGGTGCTATATTGTGTGCTCCCCCAAAAGAAGATCTTCAGGTAGTTGTTGACATCTTTACTGAACCATACAAGAAAATTGGACTGATGATTAACTCTAAAAACTAAGGTCTTCCATCAACAAGCTCTCAATGAGCTATATACGAGCTCTGGCAATTCTGATTTATGGGAATGTTGGAGAACATTGAGTATTTCCCATACCTCAAAAGCCACGTTTCATAGACAGCTGACATAGATAAAGAAATTTAACATCATCTCGAATGTACAGGTGCAGTCGTCAGTCTCCTGAAGAAACAGGTGTTTAAAGAGTGTGAAATCAGATCCGAAATCAAGCTCCTGATTTATCAAGCATCGTGATCCCTCACATACAGGAGACAGCTCAAGATGTTGGAGAAGTATCATCCATGTTGTCTGCAAAAGTTTTTTGAACACAGTCAGAAAACAGATGCACTAAAATTAGCATCCTCTTACAAGCAAACACCTTGATCATCAAAGCAATGGTGATCTGAAATCAACTCTGCTGAACCAGTCACATAGTTTGGAGGTCCAACCCCAGATTTCCAAAGCAGTTCTTTTTCTCCCAGCTCAGCCATGGCATATGCTGAAGAGGAGGACAGAAAAGCACTTCAAGGATGTGCTCAAGGCCAACATCGGCATCAGCTCTTGGGAGACTATTGCCCAAGACTGCCTAACATGTAGGAGTCTGCTGCATGTATCTCAGCATTTTCAAATGTACAGTGACAACAGGAGAAGGAACAGCAGAAACAGTGTTTCATGGATCAGATCGATAATCTAGGATCATCCATTTCACTTAGCCATCTTTGGACTCACAGAAATGAATGATCGTAATTGAAAATTATCATCTTAGACTGCGAGGGCTTGCCACTAAGTAAGGAAGTAATAAGGCTTGCATCAATTTTAAAGAGTGTATTTTTGTATATATATATTATTTCATTGTTTAAGAGCATTTTAATATGATTATATTTTATTGACATACTGAAGGTTTTCTTTTTATTGTTACTGTATTTTTCGTTATTTATTGTATTTGTTTATGTTAAAGGATTTTGATTCCCAAGTTGTAAGTTCTTTGTGGGCTATGTCTTTTATGTTTTAATCTTTACAGGGACATGAGAAAGTTAACACACTTCTTGACTAGAGCGTGGGTCTAAAGTTATTGGTTTTGAAGTTAGATATAATTATCAGCTTGACAACAAATGTAAAATATAGAAAGAAGGAAAAGTGTGGTAAACAGGCAAACTATGCATTTTCCACTTTCTTATTTTAATGTAGCTGTTTCATAATGTTTTGTTTACTCTAAATATATGCAGTTTTAGCAAAACACGTGGTCAATAATGTCATAGAGTTCATTTCATGCTAGTTGCCTTTGTTCCCTTGTTATGCTATGGAGATAACACCTGTTTTGCATATGGGTAAATTGGCTGTAATGAGGCACGTTGTGCAAAAATGTCAACAACCAGTGTCCTCAAAAGGTAGAGTAGATGATACGTTGAGGCCTTTCCTGGGTTCAATGAAAAGGACCAGTCACGCGTGTAGAGGTGGTTTATATGTAAATTAATATGTTTTCCATTAAGTAAGAAATGTTAAATTCAAACTTTCTGAGATTGGTCTTGGAAGAAAGTCGCCTTTCACTGGATTCGTGAATTGATTAACTGCTCGTCCTCCCTGCAACAAACTATCTTCATATCATGAACAAAAACGTTTAATAAGTTAGGAAGTAATACTTCATTTAAATACAGCTTAAACTAACAGGATAACAAACTAATAATGTGGAATATTTTTAGGTTAAATTGATTCCCTCAAAGAGTATTAGGCAGATCCGCTTTATAATGGGAGGATAAGTTAGGAAGTAATACTTCATTTAAATAAACTAACTAAGTTAATAGACTGGACACAATATATTACACACAATGGAAACAGTCTTTATCTGTATCAAAGGCAAAAAAACCAGTGCATGCATGGCCGTAGCTAGCTATGAGGCCACCGATCTCCTGACCTCAGTTAAAATTTGAAATTAAATGTAACGTACTATTTAATTTTACACTCATATGGAAAAAGTATATAATATGTAAGGCTGACCCTATGTGCTTGTCACTGTTTGGACCTCGGGTATATTTTTACTCTAGCTATGGCCATGAGTGTATGTACTTGCTTTCTGGATGCAGTACCTCCCATTATAAAGCGGATCTGCCTAATACTCTTTGAGGGAATCAATTTAACCTAAAAATATTCCACATTATTAGTTTTGTTATCCTGTTAGTTTAAGATGTTATTATAGTTAATATTAGGTAAATAACAGTTCCATTTTTGTAATGTATAACCTTACGTCATTATATGAATTACATTAGATCTTGCTGATTACTTTAATTGCCATACTTATTATTTTTGTATGTTTGTTGTTAAGCACAAAGCTACACAAGAGGATATCTGTGCTTTGCGTACATCAAATATAAAAACCTAGTCCTTTTAACCATTGCCTTATTATTATTATTATCATTAAACTTTCTCAAATCGTATCGCGCTCACTTTTTGATTGTTATTGAGTATTTAACTTAATTTCTTACTTTCTTTTACACACTCCACGTATTTTGTAAGGTTAGATTAGTTGTGATAGACACACTTCATAGAATGTTTAGCATATAGTTTTTCATGTTATTAGACTTAACATGATTATATTTTAATTTGAGTACCATTATCCGAGCTATTCGCTACACAATACAGGTTTATTTTGTCTTCAAAAATATTAGTTTTAGGCTCTGTTACTGGGACTGTCCCGCTTACTTGACTTTACAGCTAAACAGTAACAAGCGCTGTAGCAATTTATCTCAGACGTAAGGATCTTCTAAGGTTACACTTTCTGAGGTGTTGAGTTTTCATTGATCACAAGATGTTTTTGAGGAGGATTGTTTAAAGTTTTGGTCATACACAGTTATATTGATGCTACATTGTTAAACAAACATTATATCTACGACAGAACTTGACGCTAACAATTAATGTTTATATTTGCCATAAGTAACATATACTATATAATTTCTATAATAGCATTGGATATTTAATGTATCCATCTAGTTTGTTATGCTTGGTTTGTCATTATTGTATTTTACTAAAGAGATTATTTTGCGTTATTAGCTTAGTATATGAGGTTTGGACAAATCTAAGTCTCCTAAGCGAGCCGAACCTTGTAAGATATTACAGGACTTACGGTCGACAATATCGTTGACAGCGAGGATTTGTTTGTTGTTAAGCCCAAACTTACACAATGGGATTTCTGTGCTGTGCCCACGATGGGGTATTGAAACGAAGTTTTTAACGTTATAAGCCTTCAGACTTGCTGCTGAGCCACTTGGGAGGAGTAGGGGGGGGGGGCAGAACAGCTAAGGTACATTGAAACGGTACATTCTAATCGTTTTAAGTAAGAACACTATATATGATTAGCGATACTCATTATCGGGTTGATTTTCATTTTTGATCTAAATGAATAGATAACTTGTTCTAATTGAAAGTTAATATTAATAAAAGGGTTGTTAAAATATTTGGCATTAATTTAACAGTGTACATAATTAGTAAATATATATTAATGTCTTTTAATCAAGTAAAGCACAGGGGAAATATTACATTTATTATTTTTCTAATTTATTATTATTTTCACCTTTTATTTTTCCTATTTATTTGTACCTATGTTACACTATAATTTACAAAAATGAGATAGTTGATAATCTTGCCAAGAA
>NW_013672409.1:14177-30183 GCF_000517525.1 Limulus polyphemus
CATCTGCTGATGGCGCCCCCATAACTTGCAAACAAAAAATATATATATAATTTACAATGTTTATACCACTTTTAACAGTTTGACCTAGACTAGAGAACTGGAATAACGCAACTAGAAAGGAGGTAAGTAGAAGAGTACACGCTGAATTTGTTCTTTCTTATATGAAATTGAAAAATTAAGTATCTTTGTCAAACAAATTTTTAATATGCATTAGTTAAAATTATTGCAACTGTTAGATCTAATTATAGGAAAATTGAAATAAGTCTATGAGTAAAAATCCGTGACAACATTATGTGTACTACTAGTACTACTCTTTTAGTGTTACTATTACTATTAGCCATTACAAATGGATCATTGAAATTAACAACGGTTTGTAAGCACGATAATATTTTTCGATAAAACATATTGCATTAAATTTGTAGGATGTTCTTTACAATAAACATTATTGTACTAACAAATCGTTGTTAATTTACTCCTATATATGCTTCTCTACACAACCAAATAAATCGTACAAGAAATAGAATTTAGAAAACTACGGTGAATTAGTCACGTTGTAGATGTCATTGAACGTAGTCATGTGATATTTTAAAATGTTTAAACACATTTACAGTATGTTTTAGCAATGTTGTACATTTAATTCAGTATTCTGTTTGTGTAGTTTTATATTTCGGGAGCCCTTAGGACGACAAACAACAAATAGTGTTGTTACTACTGGTACTACTCATTATAGAATTTGAGAGACAATTGCTAATAATACGCATGCGTGGTTTAACGAAATTTTATTTATTTTCCTCTACATTTTCAATCGAGTTATTTGGTGATGACGTAATGTGAAATTCAAAATACGTGTTTAAAACCCAAATGGGTCAGGGTTTTTGATAAGTTTAGCTCACTCTCGGCATGAACTTTCGTTGATCGAGTTTTGGATGCAAGTTACATTTAATTTAAACTATGGAGCTGCATGTACAGTTTTATAATTTTTTTTCCAAGTGGCTATTGACACCGATAAGAAGGTGACGATTATAAACACGATAACACTACTGACACAAACAACAGTAAATTAAATTAAAGGACGGGAGGTCCTATGCCGAAGTGCATATAGTTTGCAAGCTGCTACAATCACCTTATAAGATCCTTTGTTTTTAAGGTGGTCTAGACCAGTTTTAAATTTCTGGAAAGAAGAAAAGCTTGTCACAACGCGTATGTGTTGATATTCCTCCCTGCTACTGCTACTAGTATTAGTACTAGTATCAATCGGCTCATGATGACTAATGTCGTCATTTTGTAAAAAAAATCACGTGAAATATTGGGGTCAGTCAGGGGAGCTAAGTTAAACTGTTGAAACAAACAAAACCATGGCAGTTATTTCGGTTTAAATTATTTGACTCCAAACAAAGGTTTGAGTTCAAATAAACCGGGTGTGTTCAGAAAATTATTTTCTTCTTACCCCGCTCTAGATTTAAGATTTCGCGGTTGGCTTAATGTTAAAATCGTAATCAGTGGTTAAGAAAAAATTCCAAAAAACATATACATACATATGTATACACATGCGTGCTTTCTCTCACCGGAACCTCTTGGCATTTTCTATGAGATGTTGATGTCAATAGCTTTTCTGTAGCAGTGACTATCACCCGCCAGTTAAAATACTGTTGTAGTAAATCAGTGGCTTTTATTCCCATCACTCTTATCGGTGGCAATATATTTTTACTGTAATTGTAAAGTATAATATTGTGCATACAATGTATAATGTAATACTAATAGTAATACACATATTAGTATGGTAATTATTGAGTTTATAATATGTAGAGAAATGGTGTAATTAGACTAATTACATGACTGTAAAATTGAAAGCTGGTCCTTTTAAATAAGTAGCAAGGTGAATGGCTTGTTGTTCACTATTCCACCCATTCACTCTTTAAATGATTTTAAACTATGACTGGTAAGTCTTTATGCTTTCTATTATAGTCCGTTGATTTCTCTATTGGCCAATGTTGAACTTGCCAGCTAAATTCTGGAACTGGATTTGCTAGTGTCATGGCTGGAGTAGTCCAAGAATGTCCTTCAGTAACAGGTAGCACAGCAGTAGTGTCATTGATGTCTTTCACACATGCACTTCACTTTTGACCTCATCAGTGTCCTTGTGTACTCTTCAATCTTGTATTCCTTCTATACATCCCTTATGGCTTCATTAACATAGCATGATAACAAACACTGACAACAACTATTTATTCTGAAATAAAATTTCTTTTTATCTCAACTTGTCTCGCTCTTGATGCTTCATGGAATGTCTTTTATAATCTACTTCTGTACTAGAGGTTTCTAGAACTAACATAAACTTAGCATCCCATTGCATCATCAAAAACCCACATCTCCCTCTGGCTAACAAATAAATTAATACATTACAGTATATAATAAAATCTTGATGGAGTGAAGAGAAATGCATAGTTGTACTTTTTGTGTGCAGTACTAAGATGTTAATGATCTATCCTGATACACTGCAAATCTTAGATTTTGTGTTTCAATGTTGGGATCTTAATTTTCATACTTTTCATTAAATTTTAGTAATACCTATAAGACATGATGCTTTTTGAGCCAGATGTGAAAACAGAAAAGGCAACATTTGCCCTATCATGATTTTGGTTCCCTGAGGCACAGTTTGGATGTGCCTCAGGGGTTATAAGGACACGTGTGGGTTATACTGGTGGACAGAAATCCAACCCAACGTACCATAGCCTGTAAGTAAGAACCTCTTTTCTTTATGAATACTTCAACATTTCTTATTTTGATTGTGTTGATTATATGTAAAATAATTTATTTAATGGTTAATTAATTGGTCTAATCCTAGTGTAATCAATAGTTTACAAAAACAACAAATTTCCATGAAGTGGCATTTCATTTACTGAAGTTGTGTAATGTAAACCACCACATCTACATACAACTGGTTAATCTAAAAATTTGTCTTTTTATATTTGCTGATACTTTTGATTTTAGTCAGGCATGTTGTGTAAAGACATCAATTTTTAAATGTCAATGCTGCATAGTTAAAAATTAAAATTCACTCCACACTTTTCCACCATAAGTTATTCCATAATTTTGATGTAAAATTTCTTAGGTATCATATTTCAGTTATTACATTTAAAATATTTTGAAGAATTAGTTTAATTTTCAGTTTTGGTCCTCACTACTCAACTTCCTTTGTACTCAACAGTACAACATGTTATTTTTGTGGCTTATTGATACAGAAATGTATTAAACTCCTGTAATATTAAATGTGCCTTAATAGTTATTATAAAATGTTTCTTTGATTCCCTGTGATAGACAGAGTATTGATGGTCTATTTTAGATCTTTTTGATAAAACAAAAAAGCTTTTACAGAATTGTGAAAAAACAAAATTAATTGCTGTAAATAAACATCCAGATTATAGTTTACCCCAGTTAATAGAAATATATTAACAACCCATTTAATCTTCATATTTTATCTTAAAAAAGAAAAAGCCAACCTTTGTGGCAAAATGAATACATTAGATGAATTTTGAAAATATCAGTAGTATCTGAGGATTAGGTTAAAGGTGAAAGTTTTTGTAGGGATAGGACAAATATTAGTTTTGGTCAAATATCTTATATGTTTGGATTAGATAGTAGACATGGCCATACACATTGAAAAGTTGGGGCAAACATGAGCTCCCACTTCATTATGGTATAGTATTAAACTAGTTATTTCTTCATTGTTTTTAATTTAATAAGGATGTGCACAGGGATGTACAGTTATGCACAAAAGTGAGCAGCCATTACTGGCCCTTTAAGGGAACGTGGCATGTTGTAGTGTGGGGCAGTTCTTTACTCTCCAGTCCTCTTCTGAGACTGTTGCTTGGATTGTGATTGCCATTCCTGTTACTGCCGCCACCAGGACCACCTGTACGTGCATGCATTTTGAACACAATGGTTGGGTGTGATGTTTAAGCTACATAATAACTATCTATATTACAACCACTATTAAATTCTGGGGAAAATTATGTTTAGAAGCTAGTAGAAGGTGGCCAAAGGATGCACATGTAAATGGTATCATTCTGGTGGAATATTTTGAGGTAATCATTGAAGGAAATGCTATTTGATTCCTTGCAAAATTAATATCCTATCAGATCAGATTTCATCGGATAGTGTAAGGGTTTCCAACCGAGGATTGTCTAGTTCTGAATCCCAAAATTATTGGACCATTTCTTACAATATCAATTTTTTAAAGCACTTTTATATTACGTTATAAAAAAATTTCTTTAGTATTTGAAAACACTTTTTTTCAACCATCATGTGGACCAATTAACAGATTAGGAACCACTGGGATAGTGCAATATCCAATCAGTTTAGATATTTTTTGTCTCATCTCTGTTTTCTTATTTCGGTAGTTTTCGATTCTCAATGCGTAAATGATAAAGAAAGTTTTTTGTGAGTTTTAACATCTATATGTGTATATAAAGTTTTTAAATATATATATATATAGATAATATAATATTACATTAGCAATACTTAAGAATTTAAGTAAACAAAATATACTGACAAAACAAAAATAACCATTCTTAGGACTTTAAAAAAAGTGCATCTTCTATGCTCAAAGTTATAGTTCGAAATTCAAAGGGGACAAATAAGAAAATGTATAATTCTTTTATATTCAAACTTGATGTTTGTTCAGATAATTAAAGTTACATTTAGTTTAAAAATAAACATTACTGCATATATAGGACAGGCTAATAAACTACAGAATAAAACACAAAGTGGTAATGGAAAAATATTTTCTGTGATTGTTTTTTTTTAAAGTTTATACTTCATTTGAACGATGATATTGCAGTATAATAGGGAATGCTTTTTATGAAATAAATGAGTAAGGCACTTTTAACTGACTTTGCGCTCCAATCAACTATGTCAAGTTTCATTTTTGCTGACAAGATTGCTGTATTAGACTTCATTTGCCTAAGTAACTGCTTGAATGGGCAAAGAAAATCACCAAAAAGAAATGTAAACAAAAAAATATGTAATTGAACAAAGATGGGTTTAAAATTTGTTACATATATGAAATGAAACCTTATGATTAACAATTTAAATAATTGGTTTGCTTTTTTTTTATGGTACAAAGTTAGTGTATACAAGTGATAATAAACATAGTGAAACTGCATGTGGTATTTGTTGAATAAAAATAAAATTCACTGTTTTATAAAATAACTTTGTAGGAAAACTTTTTAAAAAAATGCAAGAAGACAATTTTCTTAAATGAAGCATAACTAAATCTTTTTAAAATTGCAGAGCTGTGAAGTCTTATAAATGATCTGTAGACAGTTCTTCGGATGTTTCAAATTATTTCAACCATTATTTTTTCAAAGCGGTGAAACAAAATATACAACAGGTGTATCAAATTGACACACCCGGCCTGATAAAGTTAAGTAGACTGACCAAATGCCACTCTTTTAAGACCCATCCCACCCTGCCAATATTAGGTTTGAAAACTTTACCACAATAATGACTTGGATGCAATATGGCATAGCCTTCATAAGATGTTGAAAGATGCCCTGTTTATTTGTCCAAGAGTATGATAATGAATCAGAAATTTCATTAGAGAAGTATGATAAATGTGAAATCAGGGTTCATTTGGATTGGTGCCGGTAAGTGAAGATCATTCAAGTCAACTTCACACAGAATAAAGTGTTGCATTATCATCTTGGAAAAGTTCTTGCCCATTGTTATGATGGAAAACAATTGGTAACAACATTCAGATATGTTCTGAATGTTGTTTGCTTTTACTATACAACCTATGTAGCATGCACTGTCAAAACATCAATGGTTAAATGTTTCATGTGACTTCCTTGATATTCTTGTCATTTTCCTATGTTTGTCCTATCCATTCCCAAGCAAAAGAAGCAAAATCCACTGACCAAAATTTGAGTTATTGCATGCATAATAATTTTAAATCTTTTGAAATGGTGTCTTTCACCTTTTAACTTCAAAATCAGTAGATTTTTTTTCATCTCCAAGCTATACAAGCTTGATTAAAATCTGTTGTTTATAACTTGTATGGAAAGTAGGTTTTCATAGATGAACAGAAAACTAACTCTCCTGATATAATAAATTTTATAGGGGAGATCACACTGAAACTGTTGAAGTCGAATATGACCCAGAAGCTACCACATATGAGGAGCTTTTAGAAATATTTTGGTCAAATCATAATCCACTGCAGAACCACTCCAAGCAATACATGTGTGCTGTTTTCTATCACAACAAGGAACAAAAAGAGCTTGCAGAAAAAACGCTTGGGTATATGCAACAAGGCCATTCAAAACCAATTACCACACAAATCCTGGAGGCATCAACTTTCTATGAAGCTGAGAAGTAAGTACAATGGTATTGATAGTTTGTAGCTATAGGAACTGTAATGTACAGATTATATTGTAAACCAAAACTGTTATTATACATCTTTTGTAACATGTAATAGGTCTATAGACATATATACAATTTCAAGGTTAATTCAGTGTATTTTTAGAAAAAGAGAATTTCAAATTTAGACAAAATAATACCAATTATATGCATATACTATATAACTAACCTCTGTGTTTTAGTATTATAAGAGAATGTGCATCACATTGGAAGATTAAGGCACTCGAAATGTAACATACTTTTTTTAAAAAATACATCAAATTCAAACAAAACTGGACTTATTACAGTTACATTTCGAGCAACAGTTAAATTCAAAATACACGTGTATAAGTAATGTGATTTGGTACTGGGATAAAAGCAAGACAAAATGAGACAATGAGTTTTAGAATAAATATACACCTTAAATACAGTTATAGTGTCTAGTAAAAGAAACAAACAAGTTTAACACTTTGAATTAGTCTAGCGGATGCATTTGCATACAGTTTGAACAAGATATAGTTAAATATTAAAAAAAAAGTGTGATCACAGAAAAATAAATTTTATTTATTCCATGAAGTTATTCAGTATCCAATTTAAAAATTATATTGTGTTTGTTTCTTGTCCTCTTTGTTTTGTCTATTGGTACATGTCTAAGTAGAAATCCTGATGAATAAATCAGTGAAACAGTGTTCACAAAGTTGAATTCAAGGTTGTTATTATGTAGTTTTATTCAATGTTTATGAAGTTGATTTGCCAGTCTCCATGAAATTACACCAATCTAAAACTCCTTATGCTGTATATAGATTAAGAAATAAATAATGCAGGTGGATATCAAAGAGATTTCATGAATTGACTTGGGTCCACATATAAAGGTTCTAGAATCAGTACAGCCACAAATGACACATCTAGGTTTGTTACATCTCTTACTACATTTAGGGTGTAATTTCTTGGTCTGTTTTCGAGTGTGAATAGACTAATATATCTTTTGAGGTTTTGCTCACATCTGTTACAGAACAGAGGCATAGTAGAAAAACTTTGTGATGTAGTAGAATCATTAAGGAGAATTCCAAATTTTTTTGAATTATGTATACAGAAATTAAGAAGAAGATAATAGTAGCTGTCTTATGCAGCTTGTTGTGTCCGATTTTTAAACCGTCTTCACAGGGAGTACTTAGTGCATATCTCTGACTTTCGATACAAAGTGTTTAGGATACTCTCAGTTTTCAGAAAAAGATGACATTTCATCAGCTGTTTTAAAAGTGACTTCATTAGATCAAATTCTTCTTATCCAAAGAAACTGACCTTTAAGAATTGTTTTTTGTTTATAAAAGGGTGAAATGATGTGTAATTTAAAAATGTATAACTATTGGCTGATTTGTTTTATAGTGTATTCTCCGAGATTGTTGTAGTAATGTTGAAGAATGAAACACTTCCTGGAAATGTAAATTGTTTGGTTATGTGATAGGTGAAAGATTTGTACAAAACATAAACGCTTAGTGTTGCCAACTGCAATACCAGGCATATAGTCTCATGTATAGTAAAAGTTGTGTTCCACTGAAGACTTTAAACATCTGTTCTTCCATATAGCCAACAAACATATTGGTTCCCATAACAAGTTCTGTATAAATGAGCCCAATAAACTGATTTAAAGTGCTAATGAACTTTGTATTATCTTACCTTTAATTTCTATTACTAGACACTCATTGATTTGAAATTATAACTAACAATAGTGTTGCGCTTCATAGTTGTTCTAAAATATATGTAATCAATTAATTAAGGTACAAAAAAAAATTAATAACAGATTACACCTTAGATGAAATGTAATTTAATTTTATGGAGATGAAAAAATAAATTAACGAAAGTTATACTTGAAAAAAATATGCAGCTGCAAGACGAACATCCAACACCAGAGAAAAAATCATAGGATATGTCATTATATGATGTGCCCCAGGTTTTTGAGGTACCAGGTTAACCTCAATTTTGCTGGCTTCACGTGCTTAGAAACAAAGAAGAAAAGGAACAGATGTTTGTGCTCTAACCCACAATGTATATATTATTTAATTCACTTCTACATGAATAAGAATGTAGTGTATCTGTACGGAAAAAAAAGTTGAGTATAGGCAATATATTTCGAACTTAACTTGCTCTGAAATTGAAGATGGAGTGAAGATAATTTAGGTGTCAAAAGTTTTGATATTTAGTTACAGTACTGGTTTTTACTTGATTAAACTTGCTTTATCATATGTATTAGTTAATATCTCGTATTGTATATATATTTTATTAACATTTTTGTTTTTAATACATCCAGTGTTTTTTGAATGGTTACAGTGAAATTTCTATATTGATAGGCCCCCCTCATGAGCCAGTGGGGGACATTTTGTTGAAAAAAAAAAAAAAACTAACCAATCTGACTTTTTTTTATTTTAACTGAAATTTTTTTAGACATTCTCTTAATGTTGAGGCTGCAAAAAGTGATTTGAAGTGGTAAGGTGATTGAAATCCATCAGTGCATTACGAGCTTAATGGCTAAGCACAAGAAGCATGGAAGTCTCGAAATGACATGCAAAGATATTCAAGAATCATTAAGAATTACCTAGGTAGATAGTGTGCAGCAAGCAGAGTACAGTATTATACAATAAAGCCACATTCTCAGCATCATTAATTAAGCAACTGCCATCCTTTTATGCTTCTGCTATCACTTTTTAATGCTTAGCTTTCGACTGAGATATGAATGATTTCACCTGCAATTCGGTATGGAAGGTCGAAGCATCACGATAGTCAGCAGTATGATGACCAGACAGAAACACTTTGAAGGCAGCTATAGGATATATACTGAATTTACTCGAAGTGTGTAGACCTTAGTACTAGCTAGTATGGAGACTTGAGGATGCTGTATTTTGCTTCAAAATTTATCAATTAACCAATGAAAACTTGTCTCAAAGGTAAGTTCCAAACCACCCTCTTTAGGAGTTTCCGAATTGAGCTTATTTTTAACATTCAACAAATTGCAGTATAAAGATACCCATTGGCTCCTGAGGGATGTGTTAAATTTACTTTTGCACTATACACTAAACATTAATTTTTATTCTGGATACATTTTATGACTGTAAATTTTTTTTACAGATTAGTTGGAAAGTATATATATTAATTACATGTCATTATTTTCTGTAAATACCACCTTATTATCACCCAAAATCATAAATAGAGGATTAAGACAGGATTTCAAACTTTTATCTATAGCTACCACCAGAAGTACCTCCTTCAGAAACATCCTGCCTTGTGTAAAAATCTTGGACTTGAAGGGGCAAAGCTTATTCAGTCTCACGTTGCTGCTCGCCTGAATGGTTATGTTGGTGGTCATGGTAATGCAGCTGACTTCGAAAAGGAATGGCCACAATGGGGTATCAGTGTTGACATTGCTAAGTACCTTCGTCCATTTCTGAGGTTGCATCATGGTTGTGATTGTTAAAAAAAATTTTGTTTTTTGACAAAATTTTATAAGCGAAATGAGCTATTTTCTTCTGTGACCCATTCATTCAGCACCTGTGTATGAAGTTCTGTGATCTATTCAGCTCATCTGATATCACATAACAGAAGTATTTGTCAGGTCTTGCTGTAGAATGGGCAAGAAGAAAGTTGACATTTTTTACCAAAAAAACTCCATGAAACTCTTCTTTTTAACCCTAATTTTTACAAAGTACATGGTAAATAGATTAATTTATTCAAATAGTTTGGCAGTGTAAAATTATTTCCACAAAAATAGTTTATTCAATAGCATATACTACAAACTAATAATATAACAAAGATAATGCTGTCTAACATTGTAAATTTTGCAATATTATGATAAAATTTTTAAGTTATGTATAATACATGTATAATGAAACAATTTAACAATTTATTATGTAAAGTTAATATTTTATGCATATTACTCCATGAAATATAATTTTTCTCACTTTAAGTATTCTGATTATAAACAAGTAATAAAATATTTGTTTTAAATAAATTATACTCTTATGTTTGTTTACATTTTTTTGCAAATTTTATTTAAAGGTTGAATAGCCTTTTGTGCACAGGTGGGGGTCAAAGTGCACATACCTCAACTTTTTACAGAGTGCCATTGAATATTGTATTAAATGTTGGTGTCTGTCATCAGTTATTCATTTTATCTTCCAGTGCTGATTTAGTGACAGTTCGTGCTAGAGAAGATTAAAAATTTTAAAAAGTGTAAATTTTTGAGATACTAGAGGTTATACAAACTGTACAATGGACAAAAGTATTCTTCAAATGAATATCACCTTGCATTCCAAGTTATCCGAGTCTTATTGAGACTGACAATAATCCACAGACATATCTTAAGTACAGATACTTTGTAACGCATCTGATTTTTTGTGTAAAACAGACTTTTACATATTACTAAAATCTTGTCACATTTTGTGTATATATGCGTAGTTAATTTGGAACTGTAGTCAGCATTTCTTCTCCAGTACTGGATCGGTCCAGTGAAATGTCTCCATGCACATTTGGATAAGAAGAAAATGGGATTTTTTCAGTATTTTATCCACAAGCTGTTAAGGCCTAGTATGGCATGGTGGTTAGGGTGCTCAACTCGCAATATGCAGGTCACAGGTTCAGATCCCCATCACCAAACATCCTCACCCTCTCAGCCATGGAGGTATTATAATGTGACAGTCAGTCCCACTATTTGTTGGTAAAACAGTTGATGGTGGGTGGTGTTAACAAGCTGCCTTCCCTCCAGTCTATCACTACTTTGTGTAAATTTCATAGTAAACCACAAACTTTAAGTTATCTGAATCCTTGTGAACATAAACTGAATGTCTTATTTCAGTACTGTCTTCATAAATATTTAATGAAGTTTCAGATATGCTTGATTTTAAAAAAAACAAAAAAACTTAAAGTCGATACACAAATACCTAATAACTTTATATCATGATAGCCATTTGAAAAGTATGTATTTATTGGGTAATATGTTGAAACTGAACAGTCATAATAACTTAAACAAAAATTGGAGGATTTGACTTGTATATTCAAAATACTGAATAAATAGAACAATAAAAAGAACTGAATAAAAAACACTTTAATTTCTCACTGACTACGAAATATTTTATAGTTTTGAATTAGGTATATATGGTATGCTACAGTTCATTTAAAATGTGTTAAACGATAATTATTCAACAAAATTCACTTTAAGTAAATTCCATTGTTTATTGAATGTATAACAACTTCATAGAATACTGTTTGTTTCAAGCTCCAGTAACTTGACACAGGATTTTGTGTAATCAGCCAAAGTTTTCATGCAAGTAAAGAGCATCTTTATGTATATAAAATAACTCAAGTCTTCTACAAAGAATTGAACGTTTTCTCTCAGTGAGTTTTTATGCTTCTACCTGAAGTGTAAAAAAAGTCATTTTTAGTAATCATCCAAAAATGATGTAAGTTAGGTAGCTTAATGCATTCAGAGGTTGGTCTTGAAGTAAACTACATGCATAGTTGTGTGTGTATGAGCCATTGTAGAGATGAATAGGACTCCTGTTGCTCAGTGGTATGTCTGCAGACTTGCAACGCTAGAAACTGGGTTTTGATACCCATGGTGGGCAGATAGCCCATTATATAGCTTCAAACACACAAATATTTTTACTGTTATTAAAAAACACTCCGTTTCTACTTTTTTATGAAATTGTGCAGCTTGTAAACTTTGATTTTTAAACCCTTTATTTAATGTAAGGTAATACAATACTACTATACACTCTGAATATTTAAAACATTTATCCCTGGTAGTTATAGTAATTGATGTTATGATCATTTGAGTGGATATTAATGAAACCGATTCAGCACATATACAGTATTAGAAATAATTATGGATGCATTGAACAAAATACAAATATTATTGGATTGCTACTCTTCTACTCTGAAAATTAGCTGCACCAGACTACAGTCACATGTTGATTATGATTGGCTGACATTCAACCAGACTGGCACACCAGCATAATGCTACATGTTGATTGTGATTGGCTGACATTCAACCAGACTGACACACCAGCATAATGCTATATGTTCATTGTGATTGGCTGACATTCAACCAGACTGACACACCAGCATAATGCTACATGTTGATTGTGATTGGCTGACATTCAACCAGACTGACACACCAGCATAATGCTACATGTTGATTGTGATTGGCTGACATACAACCAGACTGGCATACCAGCATAATGCTACATGTTGATTGTGATTGACTGACATTCAACCAGACTGGCATACCAGCATAATGCTACGTGTTGATTGTGATTGGCTGACGTACAACCAGACTGACACCCCAGCATAATGCTACATGTTGATTGTGATTGGCTGACATTCAACCAGACTGACACCCCAGCATAATGCTACATGTTGATTGTGATTGACTGACATTCAACCAGACTGGCATACCAGCATAATGGTATAAAAGCAAAGCAGTTGCACTGTTGTTGATTTAAATGCATGGAAGTTAACTCCCGAAATACACCAGTTAATTACAAGATGGGAATTCATTCGCACACGCGATCCTGTTTTAAAGCCACTTATTAACAACAAAAACAATATCAGAAAGCTTGTACAAAAACAAGAAAACTGGGACAGATTTTGTCAATAGATAGCTCGCATGTAAATCCAGTACTATTCTGGCATAAATTCAAATCGGTCACCAAGAATCAGTCTAAGAGCAACATTAACACAAATATAATAACATGACCGCTTCGACAGATAGCAAACAAGCTGACATATTCGCTTAATAATTTAAAAGCACGTTTGTAACACCGAGTTTAGCATCCTTTGACACAACACAATTTGAACACGTAAATGACCAAGTAGACAACAATTATGATATTTTATTGCTAGTGTTCCTGATATACAAACAGCAAGCCAACCATTCGCACATTTTATTCATGCGTCCTATATCACGTTCAGAAATAAAACAAAATTTAAAAAAAGTCAAACGGAAAGCACCAGTTGAAGATGGTATTAACAGCGAATCTTGAAACCTCTCTCTGAACCGATTTTGGAGCATCTAATTGCATTATATAACCCATCATGATACTACCCTAAGACATGGAAAGCTGCTACCATCAAAGTGATACTTAAAAATAATGACCATAGCAACCTTGGTAACTATAGTCCTATTAGCCTATTAAACACGTTAGGAAAGTTAACGGAAAACTTAACACTAATATACTTAATTGCTACCTCGAGTCAAACAAAATCCTGAGTAATAATCAAAATGAAGAAAAACAGGCAAACCTGATGCCACCTTGTTAGATTGACCAAAGGCTTCAACAGAAAACAAATCACAATAGCAATCTTCCTCGATGTACAAAAATGTGTTCGATTCAGTATGGCGCAACGGGTTAAGGTATAAGTTACATAATATCGGAATTCTCACCCCAATAGTACAGTGGATGTCAAGTTTCATGTATGGTTAGTTACACTCTATTTACTTAGGACTTTAGGATATTTTTTATTTTTTGGGGTTTCTCTATGGTTTCGAAGATTTTCCCTCGGGACGTCTTCTACTTTTCTTTAGAGAGAACCTTTGCCTCGTGGATCTTGATGTTTGTGGCCCCTCGGGGCTGTTGAACAGAGATTCAACACTCGGCGTTATTTATTTTTTTATGTTCACTATTTAGGATAATTGATTTTACTTACTCTATGTCTTGTTTTTCTGGAGGTTTTTCTCTTCTTGTTTCACGATCTGGGTAGACATCACTGGAAAAGGAAAGGATTAGATCTACAGAATAACACTTAAACACTTGCACATAGGTGAAGATCACCCGGTAATTTGCGGTAGGTGAAGTCACTGTATCACTTTCGGTCCATTCCCAATAAAAGGCACAGAACCTGAGTTCATCATCGGGCGAAACACGAAGAGCACACACTGTATCAGGGTCTAACCCTCCAGCCCCATGCTGTTCGCTTAACTCAATTATCTATTTATTTCTTCAATCTATCTGCATATCTATCTCCCGCTGGCTTTATTTGCCGGGCTTATATACTAAAAAAGAGGGCGCCTGGCAAACTCTTGGACATTCGCGGAGTTCCTCGATAATTCATTATCCTTCTAGAAACTCCAGCGCGCATGCTCCCAGGGTCACGTGACTTCCGCTGTCGTAACAGTATACACTAACTTCCCAATACGGAAACGATATAGCCATTTGGAGCACATTAAGTAACGCCTAAACAGCAATTTTACAGAGTATAAGCCTCTCTTATTACAGTATCTTAATGATATAATAAATGGTGCGTTGCCCTTAATCCTATCAAAATACAAGCAATCGCTTTCGCAAAAATATTAAGTCCAGGAGAAAGATCAGAAAATTAAAGTTACAGCTTAATAATACAACAGTAAACTTTTCTAACCATATTAAATTTCCAGGGCTAGCCTTCTCATCTAACCTAGACAGGTGTAAACACTTTAAAGATATTATTAGCAGAACTAGTACCAAAATCAATTAGCTAAGATGTATTGGTGGCAGCAACAAAGGTTGCTCCCCAAGAACCATTATCCCGATCTATAAGGTTTAAATTAGACCATTATTCTAGTATGGTAACGTGTAACATGACAGACAAACAATAAATTACAAGTTCTTCAGAATAGAACAATCAAAATAGATCATTGACTCCCAAATTACACTCCATCTGAATAGATCCATTCTCTAGCTGAACCCCCCCTCCTAAAATAACGTTTTATCAATCTCGTTTCCTGATATTACAAACGCTGAACGTCAAGGAATGCGCAAACACAAGAATTCGCCCGAAATGCATCCACGCCGCCTCAGTATCTCGATTGAAGTTTAACCAACGTGTTTATGTATATATATGCAATAACCAAAACATCTCATTTTCAGCTATGGGCACGGGACAGGTATAATTATTCGGCCCTGTCCAGTGAAAAGAGGTTTTTTTCGGGGTACTCCGGTTCCCCCCCCCCCACATACACACATAAAAATTTACGGCTATTGGATCTCTAGATCCATGGTCCTGAGAAGGGCCGTATCGCATGTATTTCATCTTGAATCTTTAAGTTTGATTTAACTGTAAAATTTTGTGAAAGATCTTTTCAGTTTAGTTGTCACAGAATGGACGTACTACAGGATGCCTCACCCTGCTTTCACCGCCGACTCTGATAGCTTCCAAAGTATGACACCAGGTGTGTAAACAAACACACGTGCTCCAGGCACCGACTCTTCAAGTACAAGATGCAATCTCCTTCTCTTCAAACAGTTTTTTTTTCAGCAGCTTTCCTCGGATGCTCGTAAGGCCACTTAGGTAGCTAATAACTAAAGTCTTATACATTCCCTAACTCCAGCTAGTTTGAATGCCATAGAGCAACAGGTCACTAGCCCAAATACTGGTATTTATCATACTCCACTAGTAGACCATAAGACCCATCATGCTCTTTTAGCCATATCCTTAATGTCGCGAGTAAGGATGAAGAGAAAGAACTGTTTATTATTAAGGGTTTTGCTTGGTTTGAGCTCTGAAAGGTATTTACCTTGTTTGTTTAGTATATTTCGGTTTGTTATGTCTCCGTTTGTTAATTAACTTTCCGTAACTTCGT